>NC_084749.1:49155997-49303497 GCF_033978785.1 Entelurus aequoreus
AATCTTTAACATCAGTCTCAGTATGCTATTATTCAAATGTGATTAAAAGGTTGCATCTTGAAGATCATCTCATCATGCATACAGAGGTCAAGAGCAAAATAATGACACTAATGTCAATTCCTCCGCCATAAGGGGTGTGTTAAATGTACTAAGCATAACGTCGCAATACATTTTGCTTAAAAACGCTTTTTAAAAATGTTTAAAGAATGTCATTCTTTTATAAAGCTAACGTTTTTACACTTTAGATCAGTGTTTTTCAACCACTGTGCCGCGGCAAACTAATGTGCGGTGAGATACAGTCTGGTGTGCCGTGGGAGATGATCTAATTTCACCCATTTGGGTTAAAATATTTTTTGCAAAGAAGTAATTATAGTCTGCAAATGATGTGTTGTTGTTGAGTGTCGGTGCTGTCTAGACCTCGGCAGAGTAACCGTGTAATACTCTTCCATATCAGTAGGTGGCAGCAGGTAGATAATTGCTTTGTAGATGTCAGGAACAGCGGAAGGCAGCGTGCAGGTAAAAAGGTGTCTCATGCTTAAACCAAAAATAAACAAAAGGTGAGTGCCCCTAAGAAAAGGCATTGAAGCTTAGGGAAGGCTATGCAGAACGAAACTAAAACTGAACTGGCTACAAAGTAAGCAAAACAGAATGCTGGACGACAGCAAAGACTTACTGTGGAGCAAAGACGGCGTCCACAAAGTACATCCGAACATGACATGACAATCAACAATGTCCCCACAAAGAAGGATAAAAACAACTGAAATATTCTTGATTGCTAAACAGTGTTTCCCATAAACTGCCAAGATACCTGTGGCGGTGGGGGCGTGGTTATGGGCGTGGTCACCATGACATCATCACATAATTTGCATAATTTACTACAATGATATGATTTTCTCTAAAAAGGCTCAAAAAATGTATACTTACTAATTAATAATAACATTTTTGTTTTAAACGTCCATCCATCCATCCATTTTACAATATAATTACAACACTTTATGTACATATTTATATACAGATTTGAACAATAAGTTATTCACTGAAATATATTTATTAATTGTGGTTCTTACAAAAAATACATCTTATAAAAATATAAAAGCTAAAATGTCTCTCAAAGCTCTGCCCCTTTAATTAGTGCATACTAAATAATTTCACTTTAGCCTACTACTACAACCATATTATTTACCAGCAACATAAAGTGAAACAGAGGCAGAGGTGTCCTGCCACAGTCAGTAACAAATAAACAGAAAACAGTAGTGGTGGTAGATAGACACAGAGCTTCATCAAACATCTGATCCACTGAACATAGAGCTCCAAAAATCTTGATCCTACACTTCTCTTTTGTAAAGTAAATCTGAACAGCCAATATGGGCATCTACATCTACTATATGATCATCTACATCTACATCTACATCAACTATATGATCATCTACATCTACATCTACATCAACTATATGATTTGCCTGAGAAGTTGGACAGGACACAAAAAATAAAAAATAAAAAAAAATAAAAATAAAAATAAAAAAAAGAATTTTTTTTTTTTTTGTGCCGGCCTTAATTCTTTCGTGGCGGGCCGCCACAAATAAATGAATGTGTGGGAGACACTGCTAAAACAAAGTACATGCGGGAAATATCGCTCAAAGGAAGACATGAAACTGCTACAGGAAAATACCAAAAAAAGAGAAAAAGCCACCAAAATAGGAGCGCAAGACAAGAAGTAAAACACTACACACAGGAAAACAGCAAAAAAGTCCAAATAAGTCATGGCGTGATGTGACAGGTGGTGACAGTACACCTACTTTGAGACAAGAGCTATAGTCATGCATGCTTGGTTATGCTTTAAAGTCATATCCAACAATTGCGACAACGACTTTTTACTGTCAACTGAGTTTCGTTTTTTAATGATTTCTGCTGGTGGTGTGCCTCCGCATTTTTTCAATGAAAAAAATGTTCCTTGGCTCAAAAAAGGTTGAAAAACACTGCTTTAGATGACCATCAAAGAGTGTACCTAATAAGGTGACCGCCAAATGTATATATTGTTTATTATAATAGCAGTGCGTCTTCAAGATATACATTTACAGTGTACATGTTCAAAATATAAATGATAATACTTTTGGAATGGGCGGGGCGTAGATGATTCCTATCACAATCTGGGTATGCCTCCAGAACAGGGTTGTACAATATACCGGTACTAGTATAGTATCGCGGTACTAATGAATAAAAAATGGTACTATACTCTGTTTGAAAAGTACCGCTTCCCCACATTTTCTTTTTAGCGGGCATGACGGGGCGTCGTCACGTCGCGACATTGCTGGTTTTACGAGCATCGGAGCATGTTGGGCAGCGCACACACACAGAGTACTTACAAGCAGACACAGTGTGTAGACAGAAAAGGGAGAATTTTGGTGTAAAAAGTAAAGATAAAGGTAAAGCAAAACACTGAAACGGTGCTTTAAGACATGGCTAGGTAGCTAGCAGTGTTTTTTTCCCCCCTAAATCACTAATCCTGGCCTCCATGGCGACAAGTAAAGTATGTTTCTTACATGTAGCATTATCACTGGAGGACGAGGAATAGCTAAACATGCTTCACTACACACCGTAGGAGGATACAATAGCTCACCGGCGTCACAATGTAAACAAACGCCATGGGTGGATCTACACCTGACATCCACTGTAATGATACCAAGTACAAGAGCGTATCTAGTCGATACAACTGTGATTACATCGATATTTTTTATCGTCACAAAATCTTTTTTTCCTTTTAAAAAAAAAATCATATTATGTTTATAAAGTCAGTAAATACGTCCCTGGACACATGAGGACTTTGAATATGACCAATGTATGATCCTGTAACTACTTGGTATCACATCCATACCTAAATGTGTTGTATCATCCAAAACTAATGTCAAGTATCAAAGAAGGGAAGAATAAGTGATTATTACATTTGAACAGAAGTGTAGATAGAACATGTTAAAAGAGAAAACAGCGCGACACCTACCCTTTACATCAGTATTTCTTCATCAGTATTGGTTTATGAGGTATTATATTTTATTGCATGATCCTGTAACTACTTGGTATCGGATCCATACCTAAATGTGTGGTATCATCCAGAACTAATGTCAAGTATCAAAGAAGAGAAGAATAAGTGATTATTACATTTGAACAGAAGTGTAGATAGAACATGTTAAAACAGAAAATAAGCAGATATTAAGAATAAATGAACAAGTAGATTAATAATCCTTTTTTACAGTTTGTCCCTCATAATTTTGACAAAATAATAGGTGTATAAATGACACAATATGTTACTGCATACGTCAGCAGACTAATTAGGAGTCTTTGTTCGTTTACTTACTACTAAAAGACAAGTTGTCTAGTATGTTCAACATTTTATTGAAGGACTAAATGACAATAATAAACATATGTTTCATGTACACTAAGATTTTTTGTTCAAATAAAGACAATAATGACACTTTTTGTGGTCCCCTTTATTTAGAATAGTATCGAAATAAATAGAGATGTCCGTCCCACTGGGGTGAGTTTTTCCTTGCCCGTATGTGGGCTCTGTACCGAGGATGTCGTTGTGGCTTGTACAGCCCTTTGAGACACTTGTGATTTAGGGCTATATAAATAAACATTGATTGATTGATTGATTGATTGATAATATCGGTCTGCCGATATTATCGGCCGATAAATGCGTTAAAATGTAATATCGGAAATTATCGGTATCGTTTTTTTTTATTATCGGTATCGGTTTTTTTTGTGTGTTTTTTTTTGTTTTTTTTTGTTTTTTTATTAAATCCACATAAAAACACAAGATACACTTACAATTAGTGCACCAACCCAAAAAACCTCCCTCCCCCATTTACACTCATTCACACAAAAGGGTTGTTTTTTTCTGTTATTAATATTCTGCTTCCTACATTATATATCAATATATATCAATACAGTCTGCAAGGGATACAGTCCGTAAGCACACATGATTGTGCGTGCTGCTGCTCCACTAATAATACTAACCTTTAACAGTTAATTTTACACATTTTCATTAATTACTAGTTTCTATGTAACTGTTTTTATATTGTTTTACTTTCTTTTTTATTCAAGAAAATGTTTTTAATTTATTTATCTTATTTTATTTGATTCATTTTTAAAAAAAGTACCTTATCTTCACCATACCTGGTTGTCCAAATTAGGCATAATAATGTGTTAATTCCACGACTGTATATATCGGTTGATATCGGTATCGGTTGATATCGGTATCGGTAATTAAAGAGTTGGACAATATCGGCATATCGGATATCGGCAAAAAGCCATTATCGGACATCCCTAGAAATAAATGTTGGTACTGGTACCAAAATATTGTTATCGGGACAACACTAGTACAGATTTGAACGTTTTGCAGACAGACTCAAAAAACAGGCTAAAAATGTGACTTTGGAGGGAAAAAAATCCCTTAAAATTTGCACCAAAGCATTTCCGAAGTTCTTCCCGTCGACATAGACGAGTCCTATTGTCATGTGCTTTTGAGTGAGGGTGAAGTGGTAGTTTTGAGTATTACAGACCACTTCGGGGCTCAGGTCAAAGTCTCAGATGGACTCGTTAGCTTTAAAGGCCTACTGAAATGAATTTTTTTTATTTAAACGGGGATAGCAGATCTATTCTATGTGTCATACTTGATCATTTCGCGATATTGCCATATTTTTGCTGAAAGGATTTAGTATAGAACAACGACGATAAAGATTGCAACTTTTGGTATCTGATAAAAAAAAGGCTTGCACCTACCGGAAGTAGCGTGACGTAGTCAGTTGAACATATACGCAAAGTTCCCTATTGTTTACAATGATGGCCGCATGAAGTGAGAGAGATTCGGACCGAGAAAGCGACAATTTCCCCATTAATTTGAGCGAGGATGAAAGATTTGTGGATGAGTAAAGTGCAAGTGAAGGACTAGTGGGGAGTTGAAGCTATTCAGATAGGGAAGATGCTGTGAGAGCCGGGGGTGACCTGATATTCAGCTGGGAATGACTACAACAGTAAATAAACACAAGACATATATATACTCTATTAGCCACAACACAACCAGGCTTATATTTAATATGCCACAAATTAATCCTGCATAAAAACACCTGCGTGTTTGTTATGCTAGCTCCTAGCTCCTCTGCTAGCTCCTAGCTCCATAGAACACGCCAATACAATTCAAACACCTGATCAACACACACAATCACTCAGCCCAAAAGACCGTTCACCTAACCCAAGGTTCATAAAGCTTATATATTTTTAAAAAGTTACGTACGTGACGCGCACATACGGTCAAGTTATCGAATGTTTAGCAGCCAAGGCTGCATACTCACGGTACCTGATATTCAGCTGGGAATGACTACAACAGTAAATAAACACAAGACATATATATACTCTATTAGCCACAACACAACCAGGCTTATATTTAATATGCCACAAATTAATCCTGCATAATAACACCTGCGTGTTTGTTATGCTAGCTCCTAGCTCCTCTGCTAGCTCCTAGCTCCATAGAACACGCCAATACAATTCAAACACCTGATCAACACACACAATCACTCAGCCCAAAAGACCGTTCACCTAACCCAAGGTTCATAAAGCTTATATATTTTTAAAAAGTTACGTACGTGACGCGCACTTACGGTACGGTACGTGTTATGCTAGCTCCTAGCTCCTCTGCTAGCTCCTAGCTCCATAGAACACGCCAATACAATTCAAACACATGATCAACACACACAATCACTCAGCCCAAAAGACCGTTCACCTAACCCAAGGTTCATAAAGCTTATATATTTTAAAAAAGTTACGTACATACGCAAAAAAAAGCCAAAGCTGCATACTCACAGTAGCACGTCTGCGTCTTTGTCATCCAAATCAAAGTAATCCTGGTAAGAGTCTGTGTTGTCCCAGTTCTCTACAGGCGTCTGTGTATCCAAATCAAAAGTCCTCCTGGTTAGAGTCTCTGTTATCCGAGTTCTTCCATCTTGACTGCATCTTTCGGGAATGTAAACAAAGAAGCGCCGGCTGTGTACTGTTGTGGCTGACTACGTTCGAAAAATACGTCCATTTCGCACCGACAACTTTCTTCTTTGCTTGCTTGGCTTCCTTCTCCATAATGCAATGAACATGATTGAAACAGATTCACGAACACAGATGTCCAGAATACTGTGGAATTATGAAATGAAAACAGAGCTTTTTCATATCGGCTTCAATGTGGAAGGCATACCCGTGTTCGCCGGGCTACGTCACACGCATACGTCATCCTCAGAGGCGTTTCGAACCGGAAGTTTAGCGGCAAATTTAAAATGTCACTTTATAAGTTAACCCGGCCGTATTGGCATGTGTTATAATGTTAAGATTTCATCATTGATATATAAACTATCAGACTGCGTGGTCGGTAGTAGTGGGTTTCAGTAGGCCTTTAATCCAGGCCTTGAAGTGCATCACAGTCGTGTCTGAAATACTCAAGTACGAGATATCAGTCAACGGAATAAATGCAATGTCTGCATCTTGAAGGCAAATATATTGAATATTGATACAAACAACGGCACCAAGTATACTTATCAGAGAAACTGTGGTACTTCATCAGCTAATTTGTTTAGCAGTCAAATGCTACTGACTCAATAAGCTGTCATTCCAACTTTGATGGTATCAGAACATCAATGAAATATCACAGGAGGATCCCAACATGCTTCAAACGTCCAATATTTCCTGAAGCATTAGAAAACTCACGGAAGAAGAAGGATTCAATCACCGATAGAACTGAAAAACAACAACAAAAGGTAGGCAGAAGTGACAGTTTCAAGGTAAAATGTTTTAAAACAAGAGTCTCCGCATGAAGGTGTGTTACCATTGAGGATTTTCAAAAAGTAGCGCAGGATCTGTTTAAAGTGGTCACAAATGGCAGTACTGGAAACACCGCATGGGCAATTAATCCATTCATCCATCCATTCATCCAGCCTTGTTCTGTACCACTTCACCTTATTAGGATCACAGGTGAGAACAAGGGTGAACCCCGGACTTAGTCAGTCACGGGGGTACTTATAGACCAGGGGTCACCAACGCGGTGCCCGCGGGCACCAGGTCGCCCGTAAGGACCAGATGAGTCGCCCGCGGGCCTGTTCTAAAAAAAAAAAAAAAAATTAAAAATTTTAAAAAAAAAAAAAAAAAAAATTTTTTTTTTTTTTTTTTTTTTTTTTTAAATTAAATCTACATAGAAAAAAACACACGATACACTTTCAATCAGTGCATCAACCCAAACAACCTCCCCCATGCACACTCATCCACACCCACTCACACAAAAGGGGTTATTTCTTTCTGCTACCAATATTCTGGTTCCCACAACATAGACAACACATCTGCAAGGGACACAGTCCCTGAACACAACATAGACAACACATCTGCAAGGGCCACAGTCCCTGAACACAACATAGACAACACATCTGCAAGGGACACAGTCCCTGAACACAACATAGACAACACATCTGCAAGGGACACAGTCCCTGAACACAACATAGACAACACATCTGCAAGAGACACAGTCCCTGAAGCACACATGATTGTATAGGCTGCTGGTCCACTAACATTTTCATTAATTACTATTTTTTATGTAATTATTTTTATATTGTTTTACTTTCTTTTTTTTCCAAGAAAATGTTTTTTATTTATTTATCTTATTTTATTTTATTTTTTAAAAAAGGGCCTTATCTTCAACAGACCAGGTTGTCAATGAAATTAGATTTGTTTAAAGGTTTTTTAAAACCAGGCCCAGTCCAGATAATGTCCAAGTCGGACTCAGCAACACACACCTTCATTCATGTACACAGAAACAAATTAGGGAACACAACAGATTGCATGTAATTTATAAACAAAATTACATTTTCAAAATAAGCATTTATGTACAGTCCAGATTATGTCCAGGTCACTCAAATTAGGGAACACAACAACAGATATCATATAATCTATAAACATAATTATACTTTCAAAATAAGCCTTTGAGGACTTCTCATCTTTTTTTAAATGTTTTTTGGCATCATTATCGTTTTCAACCATGTAACTTTCTAAAATTAGAAAATACTGAATAAATATTTTAAAGAAAGTAATACTAAGTGAATATCTGTTTTTGGCCTTAAAAATAAACATTTTACCGAGTACTATAATTAAATTGACTAAATCATGATTGTCAATGAACTCTCCTAAAATAACAGAAACCACATTAAGCTTCATAAACAAACCAATCCTTAAACACATTTTTTCAACTTCCACCCAAAACAAAGACACAATATGACAATACCAAAACAAATGCAGGGTGGATTCAGGCTCCTGACAACAAAATCGGCAATCATCTGACTCTGTCATATTCCATCATTTTAACATTTTCCCTGTGGGTAAGAAGTTATAAATAATTTAATTTGAAAATAACGATTTTGCACATCGATAGTGGTTTTATAGATTAGTTTGAATATGGCATCCCATGGCAACGGGCAGTCAAAAAAGTCCTCCCATTTTCCATTTGTGTTGTATGAGGCAGCCTTCAAAGATTTCTTTATTAAATAAAAATGATATATTTTTCTATTTATTTTAGTTCCTTTTTGCCAAATATAATTTCTTATTAGAGGTTTACAAACTAATAATTTAGTAGTTCCATAATTAATTATTTGTTTCCATCTTTTCCCAATTACTCCAGTTAGTTGATAAAATGAAAAGCTTGAGCAAGCATCACCATACATAGCTCTAAATTCATCATACTTCATAATTTTACCATTCTCATTGATAATATCATTGACAAAAATGATTCCTCTTTCAAACATATTTTTCCAAAAGAAAGGCTTTCCATCTATTACAATATTAGAGTTCATCCATATTAACTGCTGCAAAATATCGTCTCTTTTTTCTGGCACATCAAATTGAAAACACCACTATGAGTGGATTGTTTCCTTTATGAACCCCGCCATGTTACCCAGCAGACTCTCTGGGAGGGGATCACTTGTAAAAAAGGATACAATTTATTTTGATACAGTACATGTTTTTTGTCCAACAGGACATTTGTGTACCACTCAATGTTTAAATACATCTTTGGAACAATTGATGCTTTTAAAGACAGACACATAGCTTCAAGGTTGAGAAGTTTCAGGCCCCCATATTCATACTCTTTGTACAAAACCTTTCTTTTAATCTTTTCTGGTTTGCCGTTCCAGACAAAATCGAAGACCCTCCGCTCATAAATCTTAAAAAAGTTTTGTGATGGAGCTGGTAATGACAAAAACTAATAAATAGATTGAGGAATAATTAACGAGTTGACAATAGACATTTTACCATACAAGGTTAGGGATTTCCCTTTCCATAATTGCATAATTTTGTCCAGCTTTCTTAGTCGATTATCATAATTTACTGAGCCTAGATCTTCCAGATTTTCTGGGACAACAACACCAAGTATGTTAACTGGTCCATCTGTCCACAAAACAGGCACTTTGCATTCCATTCGAAAGGACGTTCCCTTTAGATTTCCGATCCTTAACATTTTACATTTATCATAATTAAGCTTAAGGCCAGATTGCTGTGAAAATATGTCCAAAAGATTAAGAAGGTTCCGCAAACAATGAGGAAAAATCTTATCTTTGTGAATCAGCCTTTTCTGACATGAACTTCATCAAGAACAAACACAGAACACGCCTCACTGATGCACATCTGCAAGACTCACTCAGAGTTGCAGTGTCAAGTTACACACCAGAGTACAACACACTAGTTAACAGCATGCAATGCCAGGCTTCCCACTAACTGACAAAGAAACAGATAACAGATTTGGTGTCCAGTTCAAAGTGTGACATGATTTAAAAATTTGAGAGTTTACTTTTGTATTTTACATGAGTTATTATTTGTACAAACATGGTGCAAAGTAATTCATGATTTGTTAAAAAATGTTAGTGGCTAGCTAGTTAAAATGGGATATTGTGATTTCACAAGACTGTCTTAGAAGTGATCATTTGAAAATGTTCAATTTGAAAAATGTGCACTTAGAGATAATATAAAAATAAAGTGTTGCATATTGATATTTATCTGTTTCTATATATATTTATTGTGAGAAATCATTAAGATGATCAGTGTTTCCACAAAGATAAATATCATTAATTATTAATAATAACAGAGTTAAAGGTAAATTGAGCAAATTGGCTACTTCTGGCAATTTTTTTAAGTGTGTATCAAACTGGTAGCCCTTCGCATTAATCAGTACCCAAGAAGTAGCCCTTGGTTTCAAAAAGGTTGGTGACCCCTGTTATAGACTAACAACCTTTCTGGTATTCACAGCTATTGAGAGTGTTCTTGGAACTTAAGATGTTTTAGGGATCTGGGAGGAAACCAGAGCAAGCCCACGGATCCCAAAGTTCCCAAAGAGGCGTTGAGCTGTTGCAGGTTTTGATTGATTGATTGAGACTTTTGTTAGTAGATTGCACAGTACAGTACATATTCCGTACAATTGACCACTAAATGGAGTTTTTCAACTTGTTTAAGTCGGGTCCACTTAAATCAATTCATGGTATAGGACTTAAAACCAAGTAACAAACAGAAAAAGCGCTATATAAATGTAATTCACTTCACTTCACTTCACTTCCGCTTATCCGAGGTCGGGTCACAGGGGCAGCAGCCTAAGCAGGGAAGCCCAGACTTTCCTCTCCCCCGCCACTTGGTCCAGCTCTTCCCGGGGGATCCCGAGGCGTTCCCAGGCCAGCCAGGAGACATAGTCTTCCCAACGTGTCCTGGGTCTTCCCCGTGGCCTCCTGCCGGTCGGACGTGCCCTAAACACCTCCCTAGGGAGGCGTTCGGGTGGCATCCTGACCAGATGCCCGAACCACCTCATCAGGCTCCTCTCCATGTGGAGGAGCAACGGCTTTACTCTGAGCTACTCCCGGATGACAGAGCTTCTCACCCTATCTCTAAGGGAGAGCCCCACCACCTGGCGGAGGAAACTCATTTGGGCCGCTTGTACCCGTGATCTTGTCCTTTCGGTCATAACCCAAAGCTCATGACCATAGGTGAGGATGGGAACGTCGATCGACCGGTAAATTGAGAGCTTTGCCTTCCGGCTCAGCTCCTTCTTCACCACAACGGATCGATACAGCGTCCGCATTACTGAAGACGCCGCACCGATCCGCCTGTCGATCTCACGATCCACTCTTCCCCCACTCGTGAACAAGACTCCCAGGTACTTGAACTCCTCCACTTGGGGCAAGATCTCCTCCACAACTTGGAGATGGCACTCCACCCTTTTCCGGGCGAGAACCATGGACTCGGACTTGGAGGTGCTGATTCTCATCCCATTCGCTTCACACTCGGCTGCGAACCGATCCAGTGAGAGCTGAAGATCCTGGCCAGTTGAAGCCATCAGGACCACATCCTGCAGCCACCAAACCGGATCCCCTCAGCGCCCTAACTGCGCCGAGAAATTCTGTCCATAAAAGTTATGAACAGAATCGGTGCTATATTGTTTTTAAAATGATAAAGTGATTGGAAAAGGTTGATTATAAGTTGCAATAATGCCAAATAGCCAAAGAAATAGTAAACATTGAGAAAGGTTTTACCAGTTTTGCTTGGAATCCTGGTTCTCGTTTGACTGTTTTCTGTACAAATCTAGGTTGACTTCTGCGTTTTTAGGCCACCTTGTGACCATGAACAGCTTAAATGGTAAAAGAAATGGAAATATTTTACAGCTGTTGCACTTGGTAAAGATAAATACTCGAAGTCGAGCATCTCGAGGCGGTGGGATTCACCTAATATATACGCTCAGGAATATGCACCGTCTTAGGAGAACCTCCGTGAAACATTGTCGGAGCGATATCAAATATCCGCTGTGACGGCTCACAGGATGTGAAGGATATGGAGGGCAAGCCTCCGCCATTTCAATGAATTCTCTAGATGTTGACACTAGAAGATGCTGGGCATGGAGCAGAATACAGAGCAGCTGGACTGTCCAAAGTTCCACTCAGGGATGCTTGTCGTCTAATACCAGCCAGCTCAACAGAGGAATTGTTCCTGGACTAAGGTTTTATTTATGTATTTATTTCTTTGACAGGGACAGTACAATGAAAGATTGGTACCCATAGGTAAGCCATGTCAAAGTACATAAGACTTCTAGCCACAGGCTCATTTGCAACCCTCGTCCCTGGTTAGACTTTTAAAGAAAAGTGAAGAAACACATACAACAAGATTAAGACAAGTACAAAAGAAAAGTACATTACAAATATTTGGCCCCATTTGTGCGTACTATCAATCAATCAATCAATGTTTACTTATATAGCCCTAAATCACGAGTGTCTCAAAGGGCTGCACAAGCCACAACGACATCCTCGGCTCATATCCCACATCAGGGCAAAGAAAAACTCAACCCAATGGGACAATGAGAAACCTTGGAGAGGACCACAGATAGTGGATCTAACATAATAGTGTGAGAGTCCAGTCCATAGTGGATCTAACATAATAGTGAGAGTCCAGTCCATAGTGGATCTAACATAATAGTGAGAGTCCAGTCCATAGTGGATCTAACATAATATTGAGAGTCCAGTCCATAGTGGATCTAACATAATAGTGTGAGAGTCCAGTCCATAGTGGATCTAACATAATAGTGTGAGAGTCCAGTCCATAGTGGATCTAACATAATAGTGTGAGAGTCCAGTCCATAGTGGATCTAACATAATAGTGTGAGAGTCCAGTCCATAGTGGATCTAACATAATAGTGAGAGTGTCCAGTCCATAGTGGATCTAACATAATAGTGTGAGAGTCCAGTCCATAGTGGATCTAACATAATAGTGTGAGTCCAGTCCATAGTGGATCTAACATAATAGTGTGAGAGTCCAGTCCATAGTGGATCTAACATAATAGTGTGATTCCAGTCCATAGTGGATCCAACATAATAGTGAGAGTCCAGTCCATAGTGGATCTAACATAATAGTGTGAGAGTACAGTCCATAGTGGATCTAACATAATAGTGTGAGAGTCCAGTCCATAGTGGATCTAACATAATAGTGAGAGTCCAGTCCATAGTGGATCTAACATAATAGTGAGAGTCCAGTCCATAGTGGATCTAACATAATAGTGAGAGTCCACACCCAGTTCTAGTACACACACTTCTGATTTTCCTTAAGCCACTTTTTCAGTTTTGTGGAGGAAAGTTTCTTGTCCGACTGTGACTTTAACTCCGGTGGCAAAGACTTCCACAGATGTGAGGTCTTCACTGAGAACTCAGACTGACCCAGAGTGGTCCAGACTGACTCAGAGTGGTCCGTCCGGCACCTTTTCACTCTATAGATCCCTCCGCCTGCACACCTTCACTACTGTACCTTTGTATTTCTTTACACATCACATCAGGGGCTAGTCCATTAAGACACAGCTTTAAAAAATGAGAAATTTTGTAAAATGATCAAAACTCATCATGTTATATTTTTTGGGTAATATGGCAGTGATGATGCTTTATTGTTGTTTGGTGTGGTGGTCAAAAGTGTACATACACATGTAAAGAACATCATGTCATGGCTGTCTTGACTTTACAATCATTTCTTATTTGTTTGTGATGTAGTGATTGGAGCACATACTTGTTGCTCACAAAAACATTCATGAAGTTTCCTTCTTTGATGAATTTATTATGGCTCTACTGAAAATGTGAGGGTGAAAAGTATACATACAGCAATGTTAATATTTGCTTACATGTCCCTTGGCAAGTTGACCTGCAATAAGGCGCTTTTGGTAGCCATCCACAAGCTTCTGCGTGACCACTTGACCACTCCTTTTGACAAAATTGGTGCAGTTCAGCTAAATATGTTGGTTTTCTGACATGGACTTGTTTCTTCAGCATTGTCCACACCTTTAAGTCAGGACTTTCTAAAACCTTCATTCTAGCCTGATTTAGCCATTCCTTTACTACTTTTGAGGTGTGTTTGGGCTCATTGTCCTGTTGGAACACCCAACTGCGCCAAGACCCAACCTCCGAGCTGATGATTTTAGCTTGTCCTGAAGAATTTGGAGGTAATCCTCCATTTACTCTCTGTAAAGCAGCAGTTCCATTGGCAGCAAAACAGGCCCAGAGCATAATACCACCACCACCATGCTTGACGGTAGGAATGGTGTTCCTGGTATTAAAGGCCTCACCTTTACTCCTCCAAACATATTGCTGGGTATTGTGGCCAAACCGCTCAATTTGTGTTTCATCTGACCACAGAACTTTCCTCCAGAACAGGCCTGGGTAATTATTTTGACTCGGGGGGCCAAATTTAGAGAATAAAAATGTGTCTGAGGGCCGGTGTATCTATTTTTTTAGGAAAAATAATACAAAACCTCACAATAAAGTCTGATTGAATGCTAAAAATGTTATGACAGACCTTCTTAAAAACGGAATGGAATTTTAAATGTTTCTATGAACGATCAAACCCTGACTATTGAGAACATATGAACATCACACCCCCTCTCAATCGACATATTTTACAATCAAGCCACACCCACACTGCTCGGTGCCTCGTCTGACCTGCTGTGACGTAGATTACCATAGTAACTGGTAGGATTGTACGGTATACGGGTATTAGTATAGTACCGCGATACTAATGAACCATATTCGGTACCGTACTGCCTCTGAAAAGTACCGGTCCACCGCACCCTAAGATTTTTTGTTAAAATAAAGCCAATAATGCAATTTTTTGTGGTCCCCTTTATATAGAAAAGTACCGAAAAGTATTGAAATAATATTGGTGTCAGGACAACACTAGTCACTAAAATATCATGCAAAAGCACATTTGTGTATCGTTGAAGACTTACGGTCATTAGAAAACATGAGTGCACATCATAATGGCAGCTACACTTTACATCTTAAAGGCCTACTGAAATGATTTTTTTTATTTAAACGGGAATAGCAGATCCATTCTATGTGTCATACTTGATCATTTCGCGATATTGCCATATTTTTGCTGAAAGGATTTAGTAGAGAAAATCGACGATAAAGTTCGCAACTTTTGCTCGCTGATAAAAAAAAGCCTTGCCTGTACCGGAAGTAGCGTGACGTCACAGGAGCTAGTATTCCTCACAATTCCCCGTTGTTTACAATGGAGCGAGAGAGATTCGGACCGAGAAAGTGATGATTACCCCATTAATTTGAGCGAGGATGAAAGATTCGTAGATGAGGAACGTTACAGTGAAGGACTTGAGAGACAGTGATGGACCGCTCTGACCGTAACTTAGGTACAAGCTGGCTCATTGGATTCCACACTCTCCTTTTTTTATTGTGGATCACGGATTTGTATTTTAAACCACCTGGGATACTATATCCTCTTGAAAATGAGAGTCGAGAACGCGAAATGGACATTCAGTGCCTTTTATCTCCACGACAATACATCGGCGAAATGCTTAAGCTACGAGCTAACGTGATAGCATCGTGCTTTAACTGCATATAGAAACAAAAAAATAAAGCCCTGACTGGAAGGATAGATAGAAAATCAACAATACTATTAAACCGTGGACATGTAAATACACGGTTAATGCTTTCCAGGCTGGCGAAGGTTAACAATGCTGTGCTAACGACGCCATTGAAGCTAACTTAGCAACTTAGCAACGGGACCTCACAGAGCTATGCTAAAAACATTAGCTCTCCACCTACGCCAGCCAGCCCTCATCTACTCATCAACACCCGTGCTCACCTGCGTTCCAGCGATCGGCAGAAGGACGAAGGACTTCACCCGATGCGTTTGGCGGCCCGGAGACGTAGGAAGTCAAGGTGAGGTCGGCGGCTAGCGCGGCTAGCGCGGCTAGCGCTCCAACAAAGTCCTCCTGGTTGTGTTGCTGTAGTCCGCTGCTAATACACCGATCCCACCTACAACTGTCTTCTTTGCAGCCTTCATTGTTCATTAAACAAATTGCAAAAGATGTCCAGAATACTGTGGAATTATGAAATGAAAACAGAGCTTTTTGTATAGGATTCTACGGGGTACCATAACTTCCGTTACTCGGACTTCGTCACGCGCATACGTCATCATACCGCGACGTTTCAGCCGGATATTTCCCGGGAAGTTTTAAAAGTCACTTTATAAGTTAACCCGGCCGTATTGGCATGTGTTGCAATGTTAAGATTTCATCGTTGATATATAAACTATCAGACTGCGTGGTCGGTAGTAGTAGGTTTCAGTAGGCCTTTAAAGATATAAAAAATCACTTGGGAATGTCCGGCGGGCCAGATTGAAAAGCTTAACGGGCCGCATGTGGCCCCCGGGCCTTCATTTGCCCAGGTCTGCTCCAGAAGGTCTTATCTTTGTCCATGTGATGCCAGATGGGATGCAATCATTGCATGCATGTAAACTTGTTGTCCAGAGATATGAAGGTATGTTGTAATTGCAGAATTGGCCACTCTTCTTAGTTTTTGCTGAAGCTCCCCTGGGAGAATACTTCCAGTTCCCTGGTGCCAAACTGGGGAGGCAATCCTGAATCCTGATGGGGTTTTGCACCAGTATCAAGCTCAGTTCCCTTCCACCTTTAGAATAATGGACATCTCGGTATAATACCTCCAACGAAAGCCACCTAGAAAAGTAGGAAATATAGAAGTCATTTTCAGTCAGTTTGTATTATGTAGACTTCTGTTATTGTTAAGTTACCCAGTGGAGCTTTAACCTCGTTCACCCGAGCGGATACTCCCGCTCTGCTTGCACCTGTTGCAAAAATACATTACGCCTTCAAAATTGCTCCTTTCCGGGCCGGCTTCACGTCGCTGTTTTCGACCAATAAAAGTTGAGTGGCAATAAAAGTTGATGTTTTCTTTAACCACAAGGGCCCGTAGCTGTTTCTCCTTCACGTTGTTTTCATTGGACCAAAGCATCTGCCATAAAAACAGAGATTTTTTTTTTTTAGGTCTTCCGGGAGCAAAGGGCGGCGCCCGTTATTGCCAAGAGAACCCCTTGACCATTAAGAAGGTGCCTTGAAGCCAGCTGAAGAAAGTGTGAGAACTCTCGCAAATTGACAAAGCCAGAAGCGCGCAATTAGCCACCGCCGCTGGATTACGGAGTCTGTCCTGTGAGGTGGCATTGGACCGTGTCCCTCGGGAAGTCCTGTGGGGAGTGCTCAGAGAGTATGGGGTATCGGACTGTCTGATTGTGGCCGTCCGCTCCCTGTATGATCAGTGTCAGAGCTTGGTCCGCATTGCCGGCAGTAAGTCGGACCAGTTTCCAGTGAGGGTTGGACTCCGCCAAGGCTGCCCTTTGTCACCCATTCTGTTCAGAACTTTTGTGGACAGAATTTCTAGGCGCAGTCAAGGCGTTGAGGGGATCCGGTTTGGTGGCTGCAGGATTAGGTCTCTGCTTTTTGCAGATGATGTGGTCCTGATGGCTTCATCTGGCCAGGATCTTCAGCTCTCACTGGATCGGTTCGCAGCCAAGTGAAGCGACCGGGATGAGAATCAGCACCTCCAAGTCCGAGTCCATGGTTCTCGCCCGGAAAAGGGTGGAGTGCCATCTCCGGGTTGGGGAGGAGACCCTGCCCCAAGTGGAGGAGTTCAAGTACCTGGGAGTCTTGTTCACGAGTGAGGGAAGAGTGGATCGTGAGGTTGACAGGCGGATCGGTGCGGCGTCTTCAGTAATGCGGACGCTGTATCGATCCGTTGTGGTAAAGAAGGAGCTGAGCCGGAAGGCAAAGCTCTCAATTTACCTATGGTCATGAGCTTTGGGTTATGACCGAAAGGACAAGATCACGGGTACAAGCGGCTGAAATGAGTTTCCTCCGCCGGGTGGCGGGTCCCTTAGAGATAGGGTGAGAAGCTCTGCCATCCTGGAGGAACTCAGAGTAAACCTGCTGCTCCTCCACATGGAGAGGAGCCAGATGAGGTGGTGCGGGCATCTGGTCAGGATGCCACCCGAACGCCTCCCTAGGGAGGTGTTTAGGGCACGTCCGACTGGTAGGAGGCCACGGGGAAGACCCAGGACACGTTGGGAAGACTATGTCTCCCGGCTGGCCTGGGAACGCCTCGGTATCCCCCGGGAGGAGCTGGACCAAGTGGCTGGGGAGAGGAAAGTCTGGGTTTCCCTGCTTAGGCTGCTGCCCCCGCGACCCGACCTCAGATAAGCAGAAGAAGATGGATGGATGGACAAGGGCCCGTAGCTGTTTCTCCTTCACGTTGTTTTCATTGGACCAAAGCATCAGCCATAAAAACATGGATTTTTTTTTAGGTCTTTCGGGAGCAAAGGGCGGTGCCCGTTACTGCCAAGAGAACCCCTTGACCATTAAGAAGGTGCCTCGGAGCCAGCTGAAGAAAGTGTGAGAACTCTCGCAAATTGACAAAGCCAGAAGCGCGCAATTAGCCACCGCCGCTGGATTACGGAGTCGGTCCCGTGAGGTGGACGCTCTGTCACATATTCATGTCCCCCGCCTTATTCCACGGTTAGCGCCACATTACCATTATTCATGGCGGACAGTGGCTCCGCGCCGTCTAAATTGTTCCTGGCTTCTAGAAGGATGAGGGATGGTACACGTGTGTAACATCCCCTTTTAATCATGTTTGATTATCCGAGAGCTCAGCCTCCGACTAAGGCCCTTGTTGTTTGGAATGGCTTGTGCTGATTACACAGCATTTTACCACGCATGAGTGGATCCCAGTCGGGCCCATATGTTTCTTTTTTTTTTTTTGAACATACTCCCTTTGGAAGCTCATTTATTTCGAGTACTTGAGTCACGTCATCCTCGCCGCTAACCCCTTTCACAGATTCCACGTTGTGTGGGATTCAATTTGACGAAAGCCCGGAATTAAAGTAAGATTGTCTGGCGACACGTTCGAACTAGACAGCCAGATGAAGAGCGTTGCCCCCCCTGCTGTCACAAAAAACACGGTATCGGTAGCGGCCTCTTCCACGTGGGTAAGCAGCTGTGAGAGCTGCTGTCTGTTAATTTAGTCAGACTTCGCTAAAATATCAATCATCAGGTGAGGACTACACACCGAGAATCTTTCTCTAATTTTACTTTGAATTGTAGAGTGTGGATTATATTCATCCATCATGTGAAGCTCTGATCCTTCATACACTATATTGTCAAAAGTATTTGGCCACCCGCCTTGACTCACAAATGACCTTGAAGTGCAATCCCATTCCTAACAATATGATGTTGCAGCTATTACAGCTTCAACTCTTCTGGGAAGGCTGTCCACAAGGTTGCAGAGTGTGTTTATAGGAATTTTCCACCTGAGGTGTTCTGTCGGGTTCAGGTCAGGACTCTGTGCAGGCCAGTCAAGTTCATCCACACCAGACTCTGTTATCCATGAGCCGTACTTATCAAGCTTCTCAGAATGACTCCTAAGAAGTCTGCTAAGAGTTGACTTAAGAGTAAATAAATTCTTCGCTGAAAGCTGCACTTAAAAGTTAGTTATCAAGCGTCTTACTCACACTTTCAGCCAAGTGTAGGACTGAATCTTAAGTGTCACACTCAGAGCTGAATTACGACATTACTATGTGCTGTAAATGGAATTTTAGGTGACGTCATTTCTGTGTCCATAGAAATGACCAATCACGGAAGGGAATCCGTTGTCTAAGAATAAAGAAATATCTTGGAAATATTTAAGTGGACAATGGGAGTGTATATTTTGACAATAAACTACAAAATAATACAAAACAAACTAGTCCCCGCCGGCACTCACGCTACCGCTCCCTCTCTTCTCTTCTGTCGCCCACACACTCACTGACGTCACTCACCTCACGGCCACACACATACGCTACTGTCATAACATTTTCTTTCCAATTCATTAATTAGGCAACTAATTTGAAACTGGTGTGGGTGGCTCTATATATACTAGCCCACTGCAGCCACATGCAGAAATCAACATGGAATCGAAAAGTATTAAATCTGTGACAAAAATAATACCCGCTCTGTCTAAACGATACCGTTTGATCAGCTGCTCGTCATCAAACAAATCCAGAACATCGTTCCGATCCCTGAATGTTCGCGCACGTCTCTCTCGCCTCAGTGCCATCCCCTGCTGGCAACTCCTAACCACTTAAGACCCCTCTGAAGGTCTCTTAAATATCGTGGAGAGTAGGAGTGATTCTTAGACTTAAGAACGTTGATAAAAAGCTTTTATTCTTAAGTTTGAGAGTAGGACTAAATTTCGCAAATTCTCAGGACTTAAGTGTAAAATGGCACTCTAAGAAGCTTGATAAGTACGGCCCCTAGTCTTTATGGACCTTGCTTTGTGCACTGGTGCACAGTCATGTTGGAAGAGGAAGGGGCCCCAAATGTCCAAAATGTTTTGGTGTCCTGGAGCATTCAAAGTTCCTTTCACTGGAACTAAGGGGCCTAGCCCAACTCCTGAAAAACAACCCCACACCATAATTCCTCAGCCACCAAATTTCACACTCGCCACAATGTAGGCCCAAATTTATACCGTTGTCCTGGCAACCTCCAAACCCAGACTGGTCCATCAGATTGCCAGATGGAAAAGCGTGATTCATCAGTCCAGAGAAGGCGTCTCCACTGCTCTAGAATCCAGTGGTGATGTCCTTTACACCACTGCATCCCACGCTTTGCATTGGACTTGGTGATGTATGGCTTAGATGCAGCTGCACGGCCATGGAAACGCATTCCATGAAGCTCTCTGCGTACTGTACGTGGAAAGCGCATCGGTGAGGTCACACACTGATGTTGGCGGAGAAGGCCTGGCTCTCAGTCTCCGTTGTAATTGATTTGATTTTTATTAAGGATCCCCATTAGCTGGTTGCCTCAACAACCCACTAGTCTTCCTGGGGTCCACAATTCAATACAATTACAAGTAAAAGCATATAATTATAACTACACAATACAGAAAAAAATAAAAGCATCAATAAAAAAACAAGCAAACAATTTACAGTCACAGAATAATAATTACCATATAAATATAACTACACAATATAAAACCAAACAAATCATCAATGAGCATTGAATTCATCCCCAAGGTGTTCTGCCGGGTTCAGGTCAGGACTCTGTGCAGGCCAGTCAAGTTCATCCACACCAGACTCTGTCATCCATGTCTTCATGGACCTGGCTTTGTGCACTGGTGCACAGTCATGTTGGAAGAGGAAGAAGCCCGCTCCAAACTCCTCCCACAAGGTTGGGAGTGTGGAATGGTCCAAAATGTTTTGGTATCCTGTATCATTCAAAGTTCCTTTCACTGGAACTAAGGGGCCAAGCTCAACTCCTGAAAAACAACCCCACACCATAATTCCTCCTCCACCAAATTCCACACTCGGCACAATGCAGTCCGAAATGTAGCGTTCTCCTGGCAACCTCCAAACCCAGACTGGTCCATCAGATTGCCAGATGGAAAAGTGTGATTCATCAGTCCAGAGAAGGCGTCTCCACTGCTCTCGAGTCCAGTGGCGACATGCTTTACACCACTGCATCCCACGCTTTGCATTGGACTTGGTGATGTAAGGCTTAGATGCAGCTGCTCGGCCATGGAAACCCATTCCACGAAGCTCTCTGCGTACTGTACGTGGGCTAATTGGAAGGTCACATGAAGTTTGGAGCTCTGTAGCAAGTGACTGTGCAGAAAGTCTCTGCACTATGCTGACCTCTCTGTCAGTTTACCTGGCCTACCACTTGGTTGCTGTTGTTCCCAAACTCTTCACTTTTCTTATAATAAAGTTGACTTTGGAATATTTAGGAGCGAGGAAATTTCACTGACCGGATTTGTTGCATCCTGTGACAGTTCCACGCTGGAAATCACTGAGAGCGGCCCATTCTTTCACAAATGTTTGTAGAAACAGTCTCCATGACTAAGTGCTTGATATCTCTTCCTCTCATTATGGGATGCACATTTGACCGGTCAGTAGACTCTTTAAAGTTCCCGTAAACAGACTTGCTGATGAAAAACTAAAGGTGTGTTTCCCAGAGAACTGAGTGGCAATGATGGATAGCACACGGTGCTGTGTTTTACAGCCACACCAAGGAAAATAACTCCGCCATTCATCATTTTCCCGAGCGAGGAGTCGTGGTGGCATTCACCACGACTGTTTACCCAAACAATATCTATTTATGGGCTTTGCGTTCAAGTCCGCATCACACATTCTGTGAATGCAAAAATGAGGACTATGAAAGGGTTGTTTACTCACCACATATACTTATTACTAAAGCCAAAAGTAGTGAAGTTGTCACGTTGTGTAAATGCTAAATAAAAAGAGAATACAACAAATCCTTTTCAACTTATATTCAATTGAATAGACTGCAAAGACAAGATATTTCATGTTCACACTGAGAAACTTTCTTATTCTTTGCAAATAATCATGAACGTAGAATTTAATGGCAGCAACACATTGCAAAAAAGGCATTTTTACCACTGTGTTACATGGCCTTTCCTTTTAACAACACTCAGTAAAGGTTTGGGAAGTGAGGAGACACATTTTTGAAGTGGAATTCTTTCCCATTCTTGCTTGATGTACAGCTTAAGTTGTTCAACAGTCTCCCTTCTCATATTTTAGCTGCCACACATTTTCAATGTCTGGACTACAGGCAGGCCAGTCTAGTACCCACACTCTTTTACTATGAAGCCACGTTGAAGTAACACGTGGCTTGGCATTGTCTTGCTGAAATAAGCAGGGGCGTCCATGGTAACGTTGCTTGGATGGCAACATATGTTGCTCCAAAAGCTGTATGTACCTTTCAGCATTAATGGTGCCTTCACAGATGTGTAAGTTACCCATGTCTTGGCCACTAATACACCCCCATACCATCACACATTCTGCCTTTTACACTTTCACCCTAGAACAATCCGGATGGTTCTTTTCCTCTTTTTTCCAGAGGACACGACGTCCACAGTTTCCAAAAACAATTTGAAATGTGGACTCGTCAGACCACAGAACACTTTTCCACTTTGTATCAGTCCATCTTAGATGAGCTCGGGCCCAGCGAAGCCGACGGCGTTTCTGGGTGTTGTTGATAAATTGGCTTTGGCTTTGCATAGTAGAGTTGTAACTTGCACTTACAGATGTAGCGACCAACTGTAGTTACTGACAGTGGTTTTCTGAAGTGTTCCTGAGCCCATATGGTGATATCCTTTACACACTGATTTATGCTTTTTGATGCAGTACCGCCTGAGGGATCCGAGGTGTGTAATATCATGGCTTACGTGCAGTGATTTCTCCAGATTCTCTGAACCCTTTGATGATATTACGGAGCGTAGATGGTGAAATCCCTAAATTCCTTGCAATAGCTCGTTGAGAAATGTTGTTCTTCAACAATTTGCTCACGCTTTTGTTGACAAAGTGGTGACCCTCGCCCCGTCCTTGTTTGTGAATGACTGAGCATTTCATGGAGTCTACTTTTATACCCAATCATGGCACCCACCTGTTCCCAATTAGCCTGTTCACCTGTGGGATGTTCCAAATAAGTCTTTGATGAGCATTCCTCCACTTTCTCAGTCTTTTTTGCCACTCGTGCCAGCTTTTTTGAAACATGTTGCAGGCATCAAATTCTAAATGAGCTCATATTTGCAAAAAATAACAGTAAAGTTTTCCAGTTGGAACGTTAAATATCTTGTCTTTGCAGTCTATTCAATTGAATATAAGTTGAAAAGGATTTGTTGTATTCTCTTTTTATTGACCATTTACACAACGTGACAAGGCGACTTCATCTTTCTTGGAAGACGGAGTATTTTTCTGAAGTGTAAAAGACATCCATCCCCTCCAAATGATCAGTTGTACCAGACACACATCAGCTGCTACCAAAGTATTGAAATCCTCTTGACTGTTTTCTACGCTGCAGCTGTAATGTGCACAATGTTGCTCTTCTTCACAATCCTTACGCTCATTGTCTTCTTCACAACTCGCTATCAAGTGTGTGAATAGCCGTTTGACCTCCATCTCCAGCAAGTGTGCAGACACTCTCATGGTGCATAACTACAAACACCGTTTCCATATGAGTTGGGAAATGGTGTTAGATGTAAATATAAACGGAATACAATGATTTGCAAATCATTTTCAAGCCATATTCAGTTGAATATGCTACAAAGACAACATATTTGATGGTCAAACTGATAAACTTTTTTTTTTTGCAAATAATAATTAACTTTATAATTTGATGGCAGCAACACGTGACAAAGAAGTTGGGAAAGGTGGCAATAAATAGTGATAAAGTTGAGGAATGCTCATCAAACACTTATTTGGAACATCCCACAGGTGAACAGGCTAATTGGGAACAGGTGGGTGCCATGATTGGCTATAAAAGTAGATTCCATGAAATGCTCAGTCATTCACAAACAAGGACGGGGCGAGGGTCACCACTTTGTCAACAAATGCCTGAGCAAATTGTTGAACAGTTCAAGAACAACATTTCTCAAGCAGCTATTGCAAGGAATTGAGGGATTTCACCATCTACGCTCCGTAATATCATCAAAGGGTTCAGAGAATGTGGAGAAATCACTGCAGGTAAGCAGCTAAGCCCGTGACCTTCCATCCCTCAGGCTGTACTGCATCAACAAGCCACATCAGTGTGTAAAGGATATCACCACATGGGCTCAGGAACACTTCAGAAACCCACTGTCAGTAACTACAGTTGGTGGCTACATCTGTAAGTGCAAGTTAAAACTCTCCTATGCAAGGCGAAAACCGTTTATCAACAACACCCAGAAACGCTGTCGGCTTCGCTGGGCCTGAGCTCATCTAAGATGGACTGATACGAAGTGGAAAAGTGTTCTGTGGTCTGACGAGTCCACATTTCAAATTGTTTTTGGAAACTGTGGACGTCGTGTCCTCCGGACCAAAGAGGAAAAGAACCATATATCAATGATGAAATCTTAACATTGCAACACATGCCAATACGGCCGGGTTAACTTATAAAGTGACATTTTAAATTTCCCGGGAAATATCCGGCTGAAAACGTCTCGGTATGATGACGTATGCGCGTGACGTCACGGATTGAACGGAAGTATTGGGACACCATTGTATCCAATACAAACAGCGTCTGTTTTCATCGCAAAATTCCACAGTATTCTGGACATCTGTGTTGGTGAATCTTTTGCAATTTGTTTAATGAACAATGGAGACCGCAAAGAAGAAAGTTGTAGGGGGGATCGGTGTATTAGCGGATGGCTGCAGCAACACAGGCAGGAGGACTTTGATTTGGATAGCAGACGCGCTAGCCGCCGACCGCACCGATCATCGGGTGAAGTTCTTCGTCGCGCCGTCGATCGCTGGAACGCAGGTGGGCACGGGTGTTGATGAGCAGATGAGGGCTGGCGTAGGTGGAGAGCTAATGTTTTTAGCATAGCTCTGTCGAGGTCCCGTAGCTAAGTTAGCTTCAATGGCGTCGTTAGCAACAGCATTGCTAGGCTTCGCCAGGCTGCACAGCATTAACCGTGTGGTTACATGTCCAGGGTTTGGTTCGGTGTCTCCTGATAGTAGAAGTAATACTAGTCTTGGAAATAGTATTGCTAATCTTCTGTCTATCCTTCCAGTCAGGGGCTTATTTCTTCTGTTTCTATCCGCAGTTAAGCACGATGCTATCACGTTAGCTCCGAAGCTAAAGTGCTTCACCGATGTATTGTCGTGGAGATAAAAGTCACTGTGAATGTCCATTTCGCGTTATCGACTCTCATTTTCAACAGGATATAGTATCCGAGGTGGTTTAAAATACAAATCCGTGATCCACAATAGAAAAAGGAGAAAGTGTGGAATCCAATGAGCCCTTGAACCTAAGTTACGGTCAGAGCGAAAAAAGATACACCCTGGCGTCCTGCACTGCACTCTAATCCTTCACTCTCACTTTCCTCATCCACAAATCTTTCATCCTCGCTCAAATTAATGGGGTAATCGTCGCTTTCTCGGTCCGAATCTCTCTCGCTGCTGGTGTAAACAATGTGCAGATGTGAGGAGCCCTTCAACCTGTGACGTCACGCTACTTCCGGTACAGACACAGCTTTTTTATCAGCGACCAAAAGTTGCAAACTTTATCGTCGATGTTCTCTACTAAATCCTTTCAGCAAAAATATGGCAATATCGCGAAATGATCAAGTATGACACATAGAACGGACCTGCTGTCCCCGTTTAAATAAGAACATTTCATTTCAGTAGGCCTTTAATATGTCCGTGTGGAAACTCGTTCGGTACACTTCTGAACCAAACCAGAACCCCCGTACCGAAACGGTTCAATACAACCCCATACCGTTACACCCCTACAAAATGGTCATTAAAATCGGCTATGATCAAACAGAATGACAGCTTCTCTTGACATCTTCAATTTAAGACCATTATCACCCCTTCCAAGGCTTCTAAAGCATTCCGGTGGCTAATTTAGGTGGCTAAGCTCAACCGTATAGTCCGGATATTACGGGCCGGCAGACAGCAATAACCAGCAAAAAAAACAACAACAAAAACCGCGTCCCCCGGACGGGTGGACTTCCGGAATTTTGCGTCCTTTCTGATTTCAATGCGTAAAAAGACTGTGACTGAAATGCCGGACCACAAAAGCCCCCGGAGAAACTCCACCATCAAAGCCCGATAAGGCTTTTAGCATTGGCATGAATCTACAGGAAGATAACTGTGGGCAAACAACAACATGGTGGCAGAGAACCAGGAGTCACTGGGGGCTCTGTATCTTTATTTTACTTTGACAGGTCTGGAGGGAATCTGGGACTGGGAGCAGCCATCTCCCGATTGCATATCCACACCCTTGGAAACTAGATGGTTTATACTAGCGGTGTGTCTCCATTTTCTTAGTCTAACCGGGGGACATTTCCATAAGGACGTTGATCTAATGTTTGAGTGGCTACTTCCACAAGACGTATTCTCTGGATGGATTCTTGTGAAACAGCCACAGTTTCTCTCTGACTGCTACATTTTTCAACTAAGTGTCGGCCATAAGATAATGATGGGGAAAAATTTTGGAGGTCGATAAGGCACAGGGTATTTTGTCAGGTGGATGTAGAGGACCATTACATCAGAGATCAATCCCAGCTTCTTTAGAGATTAGGTAGTGACTGTTCATCAGTAAAACGCATTTGTTCGAGTCATCATCATCATCATCAGCAGCCGTTGTCAGTCCACTGCTGGACGAAAGCCTCAGCATGTTTCTGCCATAGTGAACGATCTCTCTTGGCGTACTCTTCATGCTGGTTATTAGCCTACACCTTCCACGCTGGCTTGGTGCGGGTTGGAAGGGGTATTTTATATCAGAGATCCTTCTCCTAGACTAATTGCCTTACTGGGCTGTTGAACTTAGTCTGTCCTGTTGGTTGTCCGCGCCCCAATTACCCAGGGACCCGCTCAGCTTTATGGCGCTGACCGCCCGCCAGTCACAAGAGAAGGTGCAAACGGTTCTTTGTGTGCATTTTATAGACGTTAGTTGGGACTCACTAACCCCACACACAACCTCCCATCTCATGCCTGGATGTAGTTTAACGTCATACCCAGTTCGAGTACCTTCACCTTTTAGCGCGTTTAGAAAACCACAACTCAAATATTGCCGGGAAGCGAGTCAGACACATTCTGAATAGTGTTCTGTTTTAGTTCTGTTTTAATTTAAGGCAGCATAGTGAGGCTCCACTTTAGTGTCAATCCATAGTGCTTTCTAAAAATCAAGTCTGTTTGTAGTCAAGTGAATGAGAGCCTCTGCCAATTAACTCCTCAATAGCGATGGTTTCTTCAAGTAAATCCTCTGAGGGAAATAAATGATACGCACGGTTCAAACCATCGAGCTAATATTGCTACAATAACAACAATTATAAGGGATGGGGGAATGATTTGCTGTGGAAAATGGAGCTTTTATGCATCGCCCGCTGTGCGCGTCTACGTAATTGCAGTCTTTCTACAGGAACACCACGGAACTTTCCTTCAGAAGGTCTTATCTTTGTCCATGTGATGTCAGATGAAACAAAAATGGAGCTGTTTGGCAAACAATACCCAGCAATACGTTTGGAGGAGAAAAGGTGAGGCCTTTAATCCCAGGAACACCAATTCCTACCGTCAAGCATGGTGGTGGTAGTATTATGCTCTGGGCCGGTTTTTCTGCCAATTGTAACTGTTGCTCGCCCGGAAAAGGGTGGAGTGCCATCTCCGGGTTGGGGAGGAGATCTTGCCCCAAGTGGAGGAGTTCAAGTACCTGGGAGTCTTGTTCACGAGTGAGGGAGGAGTGGCTCGTGAAGTCGACAGGCGGATCGGTGCGGCGTCTTCAGTTATGCGGACGCTGTATCGATCTATAGTCTGGAATGCCAGGTCTCCACAGGTTTTAAAATGAGTTTTTGGGATCTTTCGAAGACCCTGGCCTGAAGACCCTGAAGAGTAGGGGCATAACAAGTCAGTGATGTACAGAGGGGTCCCCACCATGCAACGCACGGAAAGTCAGGACTAAAATTTGACTGGAAGCCAATGAAGACTGGATCAAATGGGGGTGATATGGTCTGGTCTGGGTGCACCGGTCTAAAGTCTGGCAGCAGCATTTTGTACCGTCTGAAGTCTCTTTAGTGTTGACTTGTTGAAAAGAGTGAAAAGAGAATTGCAATGGTCAATACAAGATGATCGATCCGTTGTGGTGAAGAAGGAGCTGAGCCGGAAGGCAAAGTTCTCAATTTACCGCTCGATCTACGTTCCCATCCTCACCTATGGTCATGAGCTTTGGGTTATGACCGAAAGAACAAGATCACGGGTACAAGCGGCCCAAATGAGTTTCCTCCGCCGGGTGGCGGGTCTCACCCTTAGAGATAGGGTGAGAAGCTCTGTCATCCGGGAGGAGCTCAGAGTAAAGCCGCTGCTCCTCCACATGGAGAGGAGCCAGATGAGGTGATTCGGGCATCTGGTCAGGATGCCACCCGAACGCCTCCCTAGGGAGGTGTTTAGGGCACGTCCGACCGGTAGAAGGCCACAGGGAAGACCCAGGACACGTTGGGAAGACTATGTCTCCCAGCTGGCCCGGGAACGCCTCGGGTTCCCCCGGGAGGAGCTGGACCAAGTGGCTGGGGAGAGGGAAGTCTGGGCTTCCCTGCTTAGGCTGCTGCCCCCGCGACCTGACCTCGGATAAGCGGAAGAAAATGGATGGATGGATGGATGGAACTGCTGCTTTAAATGGGACAATGAAAAAGGAGGATTAGCTCCAAATTGTTCAGGACAAGCTAAAATCATCAGCCCGGAGGTTGGGTGTTGTTGGGTGTTCCAACAGGACAATGACCCCAAACACACCTCAAAAGTGGTAAAGGAATGGCTAAATCAGGCTAGAATGAAGGTTTTAGAAAGTCCTGACTTAAAGGTGTGGACAATGCTGAAGAAACAAGTCCATGTCAGAAAAGCAACACATTTAGCTGAACTGCAGCAATTTAGTGGTCAAGTGGTCAAGCAGAAGCTTGTGGATGGCTACCAAAAGCGCCTTATTGCAGGTCAACTTGCCAAGGAAGCAAATATTAACATTGCTGTATGTATACTTTTCACCCTCACATTAATAATAAATCCATAAAAGAAGCAAACTTCATGAATGTTTTTGTGAGCAACAAGTATGTGCTCCAATCACTACATCACAAACAAATAAGAAATGATTGTAAACTCTAGACCAGGGGTCACCAACGCGGTGCCCGCGGGCACCAGGTAGCCCGTAAGGACCAGATGAGTAGCCCGCTGGTCTGTTCTAAAAATAGCTCAAATAGCAGCACTTGCCAGTGAGCTGCCTCTATTTTTTTAATTTTATTTGTTTACTAGCAAGCTGGTCTCGCTTTGCCCGACATTTTTAATTCTAAGAGAGACAAAACTCAAATAGAATTTGAAAATCCAAGAAAATATTTTAAAAACTTGGTCTTCACTTGTTTAAATAAATTCATACATTTTTTTACTTTGCTTCCTATAACTTTCAGAAAGACAATTTTAGAGAAAAAATGCAACCTTAAAAATGATTTTAGGATTTTTAAACACATATACCTTTTTACCTTTTAAATTCCTTCCTCTTCTTTCCTGACAATTTAAATCAATGTTCAAGTAAATTTTTTTTTTTTTATTGTAAAGAATAATAAATACATTTTAATTTAATTCTTCATTTTAGCTTCTGTTTTTTCGACGAAGAATATTTGTGAAATATTTCTTCAAACGTATTATGATTAAAATTCAAAAAAATTATTCTGGCAAATCTAGAAAATCTGTAGAATCAAATTTAAATCTTATTTCAAAGTCTTTTGAATTTATTTAAAAATGTTTGTTCTGGAAAATCTAGAAGAAATAATGATTCGTCTTTGTTAGAAATATAGCTTCGTCCAATTTGTTATATATGTATATGTAGATTGGATTTTAACCTATTTAAAACATGTCATCAAAATTCTAAAATGAATATTAATCAGGAAAAATTACTAATGATGTTCCATAAATTCTTTTTTTAAGTTTTTCTCTTCTTTTTTTCGGTTGAATTTTGAATTTTAAAGAGTCGAAATTGAAGATAAACTATGTTTCAAAATTTAATTGTCATTTTTTTCGTGTTTTCTCCTCTTTTAAACCGTTCAATTAAGTGTAAATATCATTAATTATTAATAATAACATAGAGTTAAAGGTAAATTGAGCAAATTGGCTATTTCTGGCAATTTATTGAAGTGTGTATCAAACTGGTAGCCCTTCGCATTAATCACTACCCAAGAAGTAGCTCTTGCTTTCAAAAAGGTTGGTGACCCCTGCTCTAGACAGCCATGACATGATGTTCTTTACACGTGTATGTACACTTTTGACCGCCACTGTATTTCAAAGACGTGGTTGTGTTTTTTTTGGCGACGTCAGGTCCTCGCATTAACGAGTTGTGCTTCGCTGACATATTTTGTACGATCCCAGCTGAGCGTCTTCAGCCCGTCCAAGTTGCTGGACGTGAACAAGTCTCAGTGTGCCTGCCATGTCAGCGAGGTGGAGATGCAACTTGCTGACGTGCCAGTTTTGGAAACAAAGGCTTTCGGTGGTAGGGCTGGTCCATTTGGGTCCGCCTACGGTACCCTTCAGAGAAATGTTCCAGTAGACGTCAACATGGCGTTGTTAAAAAGCAGCGAAGTTGTCACGTTGTGTAAATGGTAAATAAAAAGGGAATACAATAAATTGCAAATCCTTTTCAACTTATATTCAATTGAATAGACTGATATTTAATATTGGAACTGAGAAAGTTTGTTATTTTTTTGCATATATTACCTCATTTGGAATTTGATGCCTGCAACATGTTTCAAAAAAGCTGGCACAAGTGGCAAAAAAGACTGAGTAAGTTGAGGAATGCTCATCAAAGACTTATTTGGAACATCCCACAGGTGAACAGGCTAATTGGGAACAGGTGGGTGCCATGATTGGGTATAAAAGCAGCTTCCATGAAATGCTCAGTCATTCACAAACAAGGACGGGGCGAGGGTCACCACTTTGTCAACAAATGCCTGAGCAAATTGTTGAAGAACAACATTTCTCAACAAGGAATTTAGGGATTTCACCATCTACGCTCTGTAATATCATCAAAAGGTTCAGAGAATCTGGAGAAATCACTGCACGTAAGCAATGATATTACACACCTTGGATCCCTCAGGCGGTACCGCTTTAAAAAGCCACATCAGTGTGTAAAGGATATCACCACATGGGCTCAGGAACACTTCAGAAAACCACTGTCAGTAACTACAGTTGGTCGCTACATCTGTAAGTGCAAGTTAAAACTCTATTATGGAAAGCCAAAGCCATTTATCAACAACACCCAGAAACGCTTCGCTGGGCCCGAGCTCATCTAAGATGGACTGATACAAAGTGGAAAAGTCTTCTGTGGCCTGACAAACTTTAAATTGTTTTTGGAAACTGTGGACTAAAAAGGAAAAGAACCATCCGGATTGTTCTAGGCGCAAAGTGTAAAAGGCAGCATGTGTGATGGTATGGGGGTGTATTAGTGGCCAAGACATGGGTAACTTACACATCTGTGAAGGCACCATTAATGCTACACTTCAGAAAACCACTGTCAGTAACTACAGTTGGTCGCTACATCTGTAAGTGTGAGTTAAAACTCTACTATGCAAAGCCAAAGCCAATTTATCAACAACACCCAGAAACACCGCCGGCTTCGCTGGGCCCGAGCTCATCTAAGATGGACTGATACAAAGTGGAAAAGTGTTCTGTGGTCTGACGAGTCCACATTTCAAATTGTTTTTGGAAACTGTGGACGTCGTGTCCTCCGGACCAAGGAGGAAAAGAACCATCCGGATTGTTCTAGGGTGAAAGTGTAAAAGGCAGCATGTGTGATGGTATGGGGGTGTATTAGTGGCCAAGACATGGGTAACTTACACATCTGTGAAGGCACCATTAATGCTGAAAGGTACATACAGCTTTTGGAGCAACATATGTTGCCATCCAAGCAACGTTACCATGGACGCCCCTGCTTATTTCAGCAAGACAATGCCAAGCCACGTGTTACAACAGCGTGGCTTCATAGTAAAAGAGTGCGGGTACTAGACTGGCCTGCCTGTAGTCCAGACATTGAAAATGTGTGGCAGCTAAAATATGAGAAGGGAGACTGTTGAACAACTTAAGCTGTACATCAAGCAAGAATGGGAAATAATTCCACATCAAAAATGTGTCTCCTCACTTCCCAAACCTTTACTGAGTGTTGTTAAAAGGAAAGGCCATGTAACACAGTGGTGAACATGCCTTTTTTGCAATGTGTTGCTGTCATTAAATTCCAAGTTCATGATTATTTGCAAACAAACAAAAAATAAGTTTCTGTCAGCAAAACGTTAACTGAAATAAATATTGAACGTCTTAAAGTGAAGCGAGAGACGAATAAACAGTTCTGATTGGCCAACGTGTCTGTCACTCAAATGGCGGTGAGGGCGGGGAAAAAAGACCTCAGGCTCTTCGGTTACGTTATCACACTAATTAAAACCTCAATGTCGATTAATTGTGCAGTCTTTATCTGTAATTTAGCGCTGGATTGAGTGTTTTTTTCCTGAAGTTCTTTATGTGGAAACGCGAGTTTGCGATGATGAAGGTTCTTCTGAGCTGCAAAAATTTTTTTTTTTCGGTTGTCTTTAGTGGCCTAAAGGTTTAAGCACCGAAATATCTATTAAACAGAACAAGAAGAAAGGAATCAGTTGGAGACAGAGTTCAATTTTGCTCATGAGGAGAACACATGGAGCTGCACACTCAGTTACAGTCTCACCCTACGCTCTGAGGAACAGCCCACGCGCTCCTCTATTTATTCAGGAGTTCCCTAGTGACATCGCTGAGGCTGCTTCTAAAGGGAGGAGTCACACATTATGCCAGCAGCTCAGTGCGCACAATACGTGATTATTCAGAACGGGAATGTGCTGGGGGGCCTCGTGATCCCGCCCTGTCTCTGCTTTGTCTGCCTGCTGTCGCCTTATCTTCGTTGAGGTCCTGATTCGTCCTTGGCTGTTAGCAGGCTGGAAGACAGAAAACATCTGCGGCGAGGCCCCTCCTAACTTGCAGTGGAAGATAACACGTTGTGTGCCTTTGTGCCACAATAGCTTCATGGTTCTACGTGACACAGTCAGGTGCCACAATAGCTTCATGGTTCTACGTGACACAGTCAGGTGCCACAATAGCGTCATGGGTCTACTTGACACAGTCAGGTTCCACAATAGCTTCATGGTTCTACGTGACACAGTCAGGTGCCACAATAGCTTCATGGATCTACGTGACACAGTCAGGTGCCACAATAGCTTCATGGTTCTACGTGACACAGTCAAGTGCCACAATAGCTTCATGGTTCTACGTGACACAGTCAGGTGCCAGCAGGTTTAAAGACGCAGACTGTCAGCTTCATGGTTCTACGTGACACAGTCAGGCACCACAATAGCTTCATGGTTCTACGTGACACAGTCAGGTGCCACAATAACGTCATGGGTCTACTTGACACAGTCAGGTTCCACAATAGCTTCATGGTTCTACGTGACACAGTCAGGTGCCACAATAGCTTCATGGATCTACGTGACACAGTCAGGTGCCACAATAGCTTCATGGTTCTACGTGACACAGTCAAGTGCCACAATAGCTTCATGGTTCTACGTGACACAGTCAGGTGCCAGCAGGTTTAAAGACGCAGACTGTCAGCTTCATGGTTCTACGTGACACAGTCAGGCACCACAATAGCTTCATGGTTCTACGTGACACAGTCAGGTGCCACAATAACGTCATGGGTCTACTTGACACAGTCAGGTTCCACAATAGCTTCATGGTTCTACGTGACACAGTCAGGTGCCACAATAGCTTCATGGATCTACGTGACACAGTCAGGTGCCACAATAGCTTCAAGGTTCTACGTGACACAGTCAGATGCCACAATAGCTTCATGGTTCTACGTGACACAGTCAGGTGCCACAATAGCGTCATGGTTCTACGTGACACAGTCAGGTGCCACAATAGCTTCATGGTTCTACGTGACACAGTCAGGTGCCACAATATAAATTCCCCGAGGCTTGCAGTCTCTTTTTGCACGAAAAGAAAAGTAGAGCTAGAGCACAATAGATAATGACTAGAGCATAAGAGTTGTGTGATAAGCTAGAGCACAATAGATAATGACTAGAGCACAATAGATAATGACTAGAGCAACGGCCTTTAAGCATAAGAGTTGTGTGATAAGCTCGAGCACAATAGATAATGACTAAAGCACAATAGATAATGACTAGAGCACAATAGATAATGACTAGAGCACAATAGATAATGACTAGAGCACAATAGATAATGACTAGAGCAACGGCCTTTAAGCATAAGAGTTGAGTGATAACTTATATATAATTATTCTCACACCTAAGAACACCGGAAGGGTTTTTAAATTGTTAGCAACATTCCAGTTTGTGTTCGATCCTGCTTTGACGCTGTCACATAAACCGTGCTGCTATCTACGACGCCTCCATTGACTTAGGAACTATGATTTTGTTGACGTGTTTGGAACTGGCATGAGCCAGCATGTGCAGTGCAGTGTTTACGTTGTGAAAGTTCCGGGTTAGAAATGATAGACTCCAAATAAGGCCCACATTGTCATTGTTTGTCTCTAATTTGGTGGCTGTAGAAAATAATTGGTGTCACTGAAAATGTTTTTGTTTTTTTCCACATCTGTCATCTGCATAATGAGTGTGCCAGTTTCAGACTGCAGTAAATGTTTGTTGGTGGCAGGTAATTGGAGCGTCTGCTTTGGTAATTACTTGTAAATGGAGAAAGAAGCAGCCGAGCAAATCAATATGACGACTGAGTGTGCTACCTTTTGATGCTACGGTTTTTTAGGAGAGGTGAGCTTAACACAGACATCACTTTTTAAATGTTGGACTTGTTTTTCCTGACAAGAACGAGTTTTTATTTAATTCCGGGAATATTAGAACCTGATATTTGCTGCTTTGTACATTCATTTGGCTGGTTTGGACTCCGCCAAGGCTGCCCTTTGTCACCCATTCTGTTCATAACTTTTATGGACAGAATTTCTAGGCGCAGTCATCAAGGCGTTGAGGGGATCCGCAGGATTAGGTCTCTGCTTTTTGCAGATGATGTGGTCCTGATGGCTTCATCTGGCCAGGATCTTCAGCTCTCACTGGATCGGTTCGCAGCCGAGTGTGAAGCGACTGGGATGGGAATCAGCACCTCCAAGACCGAGTCCATGGTTCTCGCCCGGGAAAGGGTGAGAATGCCATCTCTGGGTTGGGGAGGAGACCCTGCCCCAAGTGGAGGAGTTCAAGTACCTCGGAGTCTTGTTCACGAGTGAGGGAAGAGTGGATCGGTGCGGCGTCTTCAGTAATGCGGACGTTGTATCGATCCGTTGTGGTGAAGAAGGAGCTGAGCCGGAAGGCAAAGCTCTCAATTTACCAGTCCATCTACGTTCCCATCCTCACCTATGGTCATGATCTTTGGGTTATGACCGAAAGGACAAGATCACGGGTACAAGCGGCCGAAATGAGTTTCCTCCGCCGGGTGGCGGGTCTCTCCCTTAGAGATAGGGTGAGAAGCTCTGCCATCCGGGGGGAGCTCAAAGTAAAGCCGCTGCTCCTCCACATGGAGAGGAGCCAGATGAGGTGGTTCGGGCATCTGGTCAGGATGCCACCCGAACGCCTCCCTAGGGAGGTGTTTAGGGCACATCCGACCGGCAGGAGGCCACGGGGAAGACCCAGGACACGTTGGGAAGACCATGTCTCTCGGCTGGCCTGGGAACGCCTCGGGATCCTCCGGGAGGAGCTGGACCAAGTGGCTGGGGAGAGGGAAGTCTGGGCTTCTCTACTTAGGCTGCTGCCCCCGCGACCCGAGCTCGGATAAGCGGAGGAAGTTGGATGGCTGAATGGATGGATTATAACTTGATATTTGCTGGTTTAGTTTAGTTGCTGCGTACTTGCTTGATAACATTCCGTCCTTTTATTACTTGAATCATCTTTTATTTGCCAGTCTAAGCAACCAAAGAATTGAGCATAAATTGATCAAGAACTTGGCGCATCTGTTACAATCATTCTCAGAAACCTCTGGGTTTTCGTTGGATCAGTCCATGTCTTTGGACGGTCACGGTCGTCAACTGAACAAAAACTGTTTTTATCACCTCAGAAATATTTCTGAAGTGAGAAATTTGCTGTCAAAATTGGATCTGGAAATGATCATTTCATCTTGTATTCCATCCATCCATCCATTTTCTTCCGCTTATCCGCAGCAGCCTAAGCAGAGAAGCCCAGACTTCCCTCTCCCCAGCCACTTCGTCCAGCTACTCCCGGAGGATCCCGAGGCGTTCCCAGGCCAGCCAGGAGACATAGTCTTCCCAACGTGTCCAGGGTCTTCCCCGTGGCCTCCTGCCGGTTGGACGTGCCCTAAACACCTCCCTAGGGAGGCGTTCGGGTGGCATCCTGACCAGATGCCCGAACCACCTCATCTGGCTCCTCTCCATGTGGAGGAGCAGCGGCTTTACTTTGAGCTCCTCCCGGATGACAGAGCTTCTCACCCTATCTCTAAGGGAGAGACCCGCCACCCGGCGGAGGAAACTCATTTGGGCCGCTTGTACCCGTGATCTTGTCCTTTCGGTCATAACCCAAAGCTCATGACCATAGGTGAGGATGGGAACGTAGATCGACCGGTAAATTGAGAACTTTGCCTTCCGGCTCAGCTCCTTCTTCACCACAACGGATCGATCATCTTGTATTGACCATTGCAATTCTCTTTTCACTCTTTTCAACAAGTCAGCACTAAGGAGACTTCAGACGGTACAAAATGCAGCTGCCAGACTTTAGACCGGTGCACCCAGACCAGACCATATCACCCCTATTTGATCCAGTCTTCATTGGCTTCCAGTCAAATTTGAGTCTTGACTTTCCGTGCGTTGCATGGTGGGGACCCCTCTGTACATCACTGACTTGTTATGCCCCTACTCTTCAGGGTCTTCAGGCCAGGGTCTTCGAAAGATCCCCAAAAATCATTTTAAAACCTGTGGAGACCTGGCATTCCAGACTAGAGCTCCCAGACTCTGGAACAACTTGCGCCAGTCCCTCCGTGATCTTGTCTGTGTCGACACCTTTAAGAAACATTTGAAAACTTCTCGTTTTAGTAAAGTTTTTAGTTATGGTTCTACGTGACACAGTCAGGTGCCACTATAGCGTCATGGTTCTACGTGACACAGTCGGGTGCCACTATAGCGTCATGGTTCTACGTGACACAGTCAGGTGCCACAATAGCGTCATGGTTCTACGTGACACAGTCAGGTGCCACAATAGCGTCATGGTTCTACGTGACACAGTCAGGTGCCACTATAGCGTCATGGTTCTACGTGACACAGTCGGGTGCCACAATAGCGTCATGGTTCTATGTGACACAGTCAGGTTCCACAATAGTTAAATGGTTCTACGTGACACAGTCAGGTGCCACAATAGCTTCATGGTTCTACGTGACACAGTCGGGTGCCACAATAGCGTCATGGTTCTACGTGACACAGTCAGGTTCCACAATAGTTTAATGGTTCTACATGACACAGTCAGGTGCCACAATAGCTTCATGGTTCTACGTGACACAGTCGGGTGCCACAATAGCATCATGGTTCTACGTGACACAGTCAGGTGCCACAATAGCGTCATGGTTCAACGTGACACAATAGCTTCATGGTTCTACGTGACACAGTCAGGTGCCACAATAGCTTCATGGTTCTACGTGACACAGTCAGGTGCCACAATAGCTTCATGGTTCTACGTGACACAGTCAGGTGCCACTATAGCGTCATGGTTCTATGTGACACAGTCAGGTGCCACAATAGCTTCATGGTTCTACGTGACACAGTCAGGTTCCACAATAGCGTCATGGTTCTACGTGACACTCTCAGGTGCCACAATAGCGTCATGGTTCTACGTGACACAGTCAGGTGCCACAATAGCGTCATGGTTCTACGTGACACAGTCAGGTGCCACAATAGCGTCATGGTTCTACGTGACACAGTCAGGTGCCACAATAGCGCCATGGTTCTACGTGACACAGTCAGGTGCCACAATAGCGTCATGGTTCTACGTGACACAGTCAGGTGCCACAATAGCTTCATGGTTCTATGTGACACAGTCAGGTGCCACAATAGCGTCATGGTTCTACGTGACACAGTCAGGTGCCACAATAGTGTCATGGTTCTATGTGACACAGTCAGGTGCCACAATAGCGTCATGGTTGTACGTGACACAGTCAGGTTCCACAATAGTTTAATGGTTCTACGTGACACAGTCAGGTGCCACAATAGAAATTCCCCGAGGCTTGCAGTGTCTTTCTAGCTCGCACAGAATGTTCCGTCTCCTCAGAAGCCGGCGCGGGTGTGTGGTGGGCGTGTGTGTGGGCCAAGTCTCTCTGCTGCAAACCTAAATCCAGGAGCCTCTTTGATTGGAACACAATGCCCCCGCCAGCTTCTTCTCTTCGCTACGTGAGACAAACTTTGATTTTTCAAAACATTCCCCCGTCTTCTTCACTTCTTGGCAGAGCCGTGCGAGCAACAACTCACCGCTGCTGCGTTCCAACGCCTTTGGTGGCTCACTTCAGACTCAAACTGAACCACACACTTTGCTTTTGTTGCGGGCTTTTTACCGTACACCATAATACCAAAACACGGGGATGAGAGAACGTTTCCTAACTAGAACAGAACAACAATCTTCAACAATAATCCAACTGGTTTGCCTACTATGAAAATGACTTTAAAGTCTTATATAAGTGTTGGAATGAAGACAACACATGATGTAAGTGTCTATATTAGTTATATTTGCCTACTATCAAAATGACTTTAAAAGTCGTATATAGTAGGCTGACAACAATTTTGTTCACTTCCTGTTCTCAATGTACTCACAATGTAGTCCATAATAACAACATTAACAAATAAATACATAAATAATACACAGTGAAGTCACTTGTATTTCATATAGTGAGATGAATAAGACTATCAGTAAGTTCAGAATGTTCTTTGTAACCTTGATGCATTCCATCATTTCATTCCACACATTGATAGAATACTATTAACCGCAACACTTAAAGGCCTACTGAAAGCCACTACTAGCGACCACGCAGTCTGATAGTTTATATATCAGTGATGAAATCTTAACATTGCAACACATGCCAATACGGCCGGGTTAACTTATAAAGTGACTTTTAAAACTTCCCGGGAAATATCCGGCTGAAACGTCGCGGTATGATGACGTATGCGCGTGACGAAGTCAGAGTAACGGAAGTTATGGTACCCCGTAGAATCCTATACAAAAAGCTCTGTTTTCATTTCATAATTCCACAGTATTCTGGACATCTTTTGCAATTTGTTTAATGAACAATGAAGGCTGCAAAGAAGACAGTTGTAGGTGGGATCGGTGTATTAGCAGCGGACTACAGCAACACAACCAGGAGGACTTTGTTGGAGCGCTAGCCGCGCTAGCCGCCGACCTCACCTTGACTTCCTACGTCTCCGGGCCGCCAAACGCATCGGGTGAAGTCCTTCGTCCTTCTGCCGATCGCTGGAACGCAGGTGAGCACGGGTGTTGATGAGTAGATGAGGGCTGGCTGGCGTAGGTGGAGAGCTAATGTTTTTAGCATAGCTCTGTGAGGTCCCGTTGCTAAGTTGCTAAGTTAGCTTCAATGGCGTCGTTAGCACAGCATTGTTAACCTTCGCCAGCCTGGAAAGCATTAACCGTGTATTTACATGTCCACGGTTTAATAGTATTGTTGATTTTCTATCTATCCTTCCAGTCAGAGGTTTATTTTTTTGTTTCTATATGCAGTTAAAGCATTTTCAAGAGGATATAGCAGACCTGGGCAAATTAAGACCCGGGGGCCTCATGCGGCCCGTTGAGCTTTTCAATCTGGCCCACCGGACATTCACAAATCATTTTTTGAGATCTTTAATATGTAAAGTGTAGCTGCCATTATGATGTGCAGTCATGTTTTCTAACGACCGTAAGTCTTCAACTATACAAAGTATTTCAACGGTTGAAATCTGCGCTTTGGGATGATTTACCAGTTACTATGGTAATCTAATTAGTTACTATGGTAATCTACGTCACAGCAGCTCAGACGAGGCACCAAGCAGTGTGGGCGGGAAGCGTTTCCACAGACGCGGAAGGAGATTTTCACAACAAAGTTCTAAAGCTTAGTGATATATCAGATATATCAGATTGTAGGTGGGTTTATTTTGTTCATATTTCACTGTTTGTTGCATTTTTGTTGCGTTTCACTTGATTGTAAAATATGTCGATCGAAAGGGGGTGTGACGTTCATATTTTGTCAATATTCAGTGTTTTACCCTTCATAGAAACATTTTAAATTCCATTACGTTTTTTAAGGCGGTCTGTCATAACATTTTTAGCATTCAATCAGACATTATTGTGAGGTTTTGTATTAGTATTCCTAAAAATAGATATACCGGCCCCCAGACATTTTTTTCTCTAAATGTGGCCCCTGAGTCAAAATAATTGCCCAGGCCTGGGATATAGTATCCGAGGTGGTTTAGAATACAAATCCGTGATCCACAATAGAAAAAGGAGAGAGTGTGGAATCCAATGAGCCAGCTTGTACCTAAGTTACGGTCAGAGCAAAAAAAGATACGTCCTGCACTGCACTCTAGTCCTTCACTGTAACGTTCCTCATCCACGAATCTTTCATCCTGGCTCAAATTAATGGGGTAATCGTTGCTTTCTCGGTCCCAATCGCTCTCGCTGCTGGTGTAAACAACGGGGAAATGTGAGGAGCCTTTCAACCTGTGACGTCACGCTACTTCCGGTTCAGGCAAGGCTTTTTTTAACAGCAACCAAAAGTTGCGAACTTTATCGTTTTCTTTTATTTAAACGGGAATAGCAGATCCATTCTATGTGTCATACTTGATCATTTCGCGATATTGCCATATTTTTGCTGAAAGGATTTAGTAGAGAAAATCGACGATAAAGTTGGCAACTTTTGCTCGCTGATAAAAAAAAGCCTTGCCTGTAGCGGAAGTAGCGTGACGTCACAGGAGCTAGTATTCCTCACAATTCCCCGTTGTTTACAATGGAGCGAGAGAGATTCGGACCGAGAAAGTGATGATTACCCCATTAATTTGAGCCAGGATGAAAGATTCGTAGATGAGGAACGTTACAGTGAAGGACTTGAGAGGCAGTGATGGACGTATCTTTTTTCGCTCTGACCGTAACTTAGGTACAAGCTGGCTCATTGGATTCCACACTCTCCTTTTTCTATTGTGGATCACAGGTTTGTATTTTAAACCACCTGGGATACTATATCCTCTTGAAAATGAGAGTCCAGAACGCAAAATGGACATTCAGTGCCTTTTATCTCCACGACAATACATCGGCGAAATGCTTTAGCTACGAGCTAACGTGATAGCATCGTGCTTTAACTGCATATAGAAACAAAAGAAATAAACCCCTGACTGGAAGTATAGATAGAAAATCAACAATACTATTAAACCGTGGACATGTAAATACACGGTTAATGCTTTCCAGGCGAAGGTTAACAATGCTGTGCTAACGACGCCATTGAAGCTAACTTAGCAACGGCACCTCACAGAGCTATGCTAAAAACATTAGCTCTCCACCTACGCCAGCCTGCCCTCATCTACTCATCAACACCCGTGCTCACCTGCGTTCCAGCGATCGGCAGAAGGACGAAGGACTTCACCCGATGCGTTTGGCGGCCCGGAGACGTAGGAAGTCAAGGTGAAGTCGGCGGCTAGCGCGGCTAGCGCTCCAACAAAGTCCTCCTGGTTGTGTTGCTGTAGTCCGCTGCTAATACACCGATCCCACCTACAACTGTCTTCTTTGCAGCCTTCATTGTTCATTAAACAAATTGCAAAAGATGTCCAGAATACTGTGGAATTATGAAATGAAAACAGAGCTTTTTGTATAGGATTCTACGGGTACCATAACTTCCGTTACTCTGACTTCGTCACGCGCATACGTCATCATACCGCGATGTTTCAGCCGGATATTTCCCGGGAATTTTAAAATGTCACTTTATAAGTTAACCCGGCCGTATTGGCATGTGTTGCAATGTTAAGATTTCATCATTGATATATAAACTATCAGACTGCGTGGTCGGTAGTAGTAGGTTTCAGTAGGCCTTTAAGTATAAAATAAATAAAAAAACACGTTATGATTTGTACATTTTTAAAATTCTGCTTGGTCTTTTTTTAAACAAAGAAATCCATCTGAAGTTGTCTTTATTTTGAAGTTATCACGCCGTGATTTGACTGGTGCAGCCCAGCTGGGAATAGATGTGACCCTCCTACTGTGGATGAAGCTAGAATAACAATAGATGTGACCCTCCTACTGTGGATGAAGCTAGAATAACAATAGATGTGACCCTCCTACTGTGGATGATGCTACAATAACAAGGTAGATGGTGTCGGAGCGTGGCCCCACAAAGTGTTTTATAACATCCATTTGTAGCTGGGAGTCCAAAAGCGTGTTTGAGAGCTCTTCAGCAGTGAGAGTAGTCAATGTTCACACTCTACAGTGTTATTTAACAGCGTGTATCCGGCAGAGATAAGTGTTTCTCGGGCTGCTCCGTGACTAATTGTGGGAGTGAATTATGGGTAAAACTCACCGCTCGTCCATTCGAGGAGTAAATGAGATTTCAGGGTCGTGACTGACAGCGTCCGAGCAACTAAGCAAACTAAGACGGGGGGGGGGGGATCACTCCTCCCTTCAGTCGCAACATTAGCCTCAAAGAAATAGATCCATGCAGAACATTCCTGAGTCGAAAGCACTTCACTTCTACCTACTCCTCTTCAGATATGTTGAATTGTGCAGGTGGAAGCACATAACCACAGATACACCACAGAAACCTTGACTGTATATATATATATATATATATATATATATATATATATATATATATATATATATATATATATATATATATATATATATATATATATATCACAGGGGCTATATCATCCCTACAAGCCTGTTTTGCAGGTTTCCCTGCGAAAAATCCCCTGACAAGCAGGGAAACCTGCGAAACAGGCTTGTAAGGATGATATAGCCCCTGTGTTTTTTCCTGACCTAACATATATAGGTATATATGTATATAGGTATATAAAGGTATATATATATATATATATTTACATACATATATATATATATATATATATATATATATATATATATATATATATATATATATATATATATATATATATATATATATATATATATATATAAATGTGTCCACCAGATGTTGCAATAGCAATTCTTTGTATCCCCTTCAGAGGGGGCGGAGCTATGTGCCCCCTCTGAATATATATATATATATATATATATATATATATATATATATATATATATATATATATATATATATATATATATATATATATATATATATATATATACCACGAACATATATATGTATATATATATATATATATATATATATATATATATATATATATATATATATATATATATATATATATATATATATATTTATATTTATATATATATATATATATATATATATATATATATATATATATATATATATATATATATATATAAAAATATATGTTCGTGGTGTATATATATATATATATATATATATATATATATATATATATTCAGAGGGGGCACATAGCTCCACCCCCTCTGAAGGGGATACAAAGAATTGCTATTGCGACATCTGGTGGACACATTTATTTATATATATATATATATATATATATATATATATATATATATATATATATATATATATATATATATATATATATATATATACACATATACACACAATACGTATATACAGTATCGGTATATATAGGTATGTATGTATATAGGTGTATGAAGGTATATACAATATATATATATATATATATATATATATATATATATATATATATATATATATATATATATATATATATATATACATACACACACATATATTTGTATGTACAAACATTACGTCAAATAGGTGGAATTGAGTCTGGCAGAGTTTTAAAATGCTCAAATTGGTGTTCATTTTTAATCTATTAGAAAACTAAATGAATAATATCAACATCAATTGACAAGATGCAATTAATTGACTCATTTTCCCCACCTGACGTACTAATATCAGGTGGTTTATTTTGTACAAAAGTAGCATCGGCTACAACAAAACGTGTGAATTTGGACTCATTTCATGAACCACACATGAAGTTAGAAGGGGACACATGTTACTTCAGCATGTTTATGTGCGACCAGAAAATGTGTCCCCCGCCATAAGTAAACAGGAAATGTACAGACGATTAAAAAGTATTTATTTGTGTCGAAACACATTACGTTAACAACAACATCTTTGACAATCAAGGCACGAACGTAACAATCCACATTGTGTAAACTATCACGAATAAGCGGCATAAACATTTTTTACAACTCTCAATACGTCGTTTAACGGTATTCATAGTAGCTTTTATGTCGACAGAAATTGGGCTGATCGTTAATGTCTCGACTTCTGAACCTTTGCCTTCATCGGAAATACTGAACTACTGGAATCCGTCCAAGCAGATGCTTTGCAAGCGGAGTCATTCTGCCTTTGAGGTGTGTGGATAAGTGCGTCATGTGACCACACGTCGTGTCTAAACACCCAAGTGTTGCCTCTATCTTAACACGGCACATAGCTCCGCCCCCTCTGAAGGGGATACAAAGAATTGCTATTGCGACATCCGGTGGACACATTTAGAACAGCAGTTTATTTTGTTCCAAAAAAATCAGCTTGATTTTGATACTTACCTGTTCATGGCCTGATTGGGAACGCGGGCTGTAGGCTTTTCTCAAAGTGTGGCATGCAGACTCTATCTAGTGACCACCGAGTCCTTAATAGTGGAAGATCATGACCTTCACCACGAACAAGATTCTTCGGTTTGTGAGCGTAATATTTGGGGATTTAGCTTTTATGCAGTCAGAAATTGGGCTGATCAGTAATGCCTCGACTTCTGAACCTTTGCCTTCATCAGAACTACTGAACTACTGGAATCCGTCCAAGCAGATGCTTTGCAAGCGGAGTCATTCTGCCTTTGAGGTGTGTGGATAAGTGCGTCATGTGACCACACGTTGTGTCTAAACACCCAAGTGTTGCCTCTATCTTAACACGGCACATAGCTCCGCCCCCTCTGAAAGGGATACAAAGAATTGCTATTGCAACATCCGGTGGACACATTTAGAACAGCAGTTTCTTTCATTCAAAAAAATTCTACTTATTTTTATACTTTGCAAACTCATCGAATAAAACCTGTTCATGGCCTGATTGGGCACTCGGGCCATAGGTTTTCTCAAAGTGAGGCACGTGAGGACTCCATCTAGTGGAAGATCATGACCTTCACCACGAGATTCTTCTGTAATATTTGGGGATTTCTATTCCCTTCTCACGTAAAGAATACTGACGTGTCTAAAAATAAGTCGACATTTTATTGTACTTGTCTTGACAGTGAAGATTCATTTGGAGTGAATCTTCTTCACGCGCTTCAAATGGAAGATTTTCCTTTCGAGTCAGCTCAAATGCACACGTCGTCGCTGTCAACTTATCAGCTGCTGGCGAGCAAAAAATACTTTTTATGTATGTTTTTTTACAAATTGTACGGAGCTCCATGAATTATGCATGGGGAGGAAAAGGGAATAAGAATAACGCGCGTTAAAAGCAAAGATAAACATGCTTAACTCCAGCTTGAAAAGGAGCGAGCCCGCCTAAGTAAGCAGGGCTCCGGTCTCCGTGTGTCCCCCCTCTGGGGGAGCCTGTTTCAAGCCAGATGAGAGGCGACATTCAAAGGCTCCTGCACACGTCATCTCCACCTGCTCCTCCACGGAAACGCTGAACATTTTCCCGGGATGTCACATTTTGAAGCTTCGTGGAGTTTGCTCTGCCGGCGAGAAAGTGACGAGTCCTAATGACACAGCCTGGAGATGCTGACACGCTTTGCAATTATGTCCAGATAAAAAAGAAAAACCCCAGCAGAACACGCTGAGGGAAGGAATGCAATCAAACCAGCAGGGGAAGAACAAGAAGCGTGTTGTCCATTTTTGGGGAGTCGTTCATTGAGATTCTGAAGAAAAAAACGTTTTTACAACTCTCAATACGTCGTTTAACGGTATTCAGAGTAGCTTTTATGCGGTCAGAAATTGGGCTGATCAGTAATGCCACGACTTCTGAACCTTTGCCTTCATCGGAACTACTGAACTACTGGAATCCGTCCAAGCAGATGCTTTGCAAGCAGAGTCATTCTGCGACATCCGGTGGACACATTTAGAACAGAAGTTTCTCTAATTCAAAAAAATCAGCTTAATTTTGATACTTGGCAAACTCATCGGATGAAACCTGTTCATGGCCTGATTGGGAACGCGGGCTGTAGGCTTTCCTCAAAGTGTGGCATGCAGACTCCATCTAGTGACCACCGAGTCCTTAATAGTGGAAGATCATGACCTTCACCACGAACAAGATTCTTTGGTTTGTGAGCATAATATTTGGGGATTTAGCTTTTATGCGGTCAGAACTTGGGCTGATCAGTAATGCCTCGACTTCTGAACCTTTGCCTTTATCAGAACTACTGGAATCCGTCCAAGCAGATGCTTTGCAAGCAGAGTCATTCTGCGACATCCGGTGGACACATTTAAAACAGCAGTTACTTTTGTTCAAAAAAATCAGCTTAATTTTAATACTTGGCAAACTCATCGGATGAAACCTGTTCATGGCCTGATTGGGAAAGCGGGCTGTAGGCTTTTCTCAAAGTGTGGCATGCGGACTCCATCTAGTGACCACCGAGTCCTTAATAGTGGAAGATCATGACCTTCACCACGAACAAGATTCTTCGGTTTGTGAGCGTAATATTTGGGGATTTAGCTTTTATGCGGTCAGAAATTGGGCTGATCAGTAATGCCTCGACTTCTGAACCTTTGCCTTTATCGGAACTACTGGAATCCGTCCAAGCAGATGCTTTGCAAGCAGAGTCATTCTGCGACATCCGGTGGAAACATTTAGAACGGAAGTTTCTCTAATTCAAAAAAATCTGCTTAATTTTGATACTTGGCAAACTCATCGGATGAAACCTGTTCATGGCCTGATTGGGAACGCGGGCTGTAGGCTTTCCTCAAAGTGTGGCATGCAGACTCCATCTAGTGACCACCGAGTCCTTAATAGTGGAAGATCATGACCTTCACCACGAACAATATTCTTCGGTTTGTGAGCGTAATATTTGGGGATTTAGCTTTTATGCGGTCAGAAATTGGGCTGATCAGTAATGCCTCGACTTCTGAACCTTTGCCTTTATCGGAACTACTGCAATCCGTCTAAGCAGATGCTTTGCAATCAGAGTCATTCTGCGACATCCGGTGGACACATTTAGAACAGCAGTTACTTTCGTTCAAAAAAATCAGCTTAATTTTAATACTTTGCAAACTCATCGGATGAAACCTGTTCATGGCCTGATTGGGAACGCGGGCTGTAGGCTTTTCTCAAAGTGTGGCATGCGGACTCCATCTAGTGACCACCGAGTCCGTAATAGTGGAAGATCATGACCTTCACCACGAACAAGATTCTTCTGTTTGTGAGCGTAATATTTGGGGATTTAGCTTTTAAAGGGTCAGAAATTGGGCTGATCAGTAATGCCTCGACTTCTGAACCTTTGCCTTCATCGGAACTACTGGAATCCGTCCAAGCAGATGCTTTGCAAGCGGAGTCATTTTGCCTTTGAGGTGTGTAGATAAGTGCGTCATATGACCACACTGTCTTGTTCTGAAGCAACCCCCCCGGTCTCGAATAGATTCATGATGCCGAGGTTGTCAGTTCAAACGTGGGCAAAGAGGAGACCGCTGACGTGTCCTTGAGCGAGGCATTTCATCAAGATGGTGTCGGTTAGTCCGCCTTACACACGTCACAGGTTACTTTTTCTAAGTCACCTTCCTTGAAGACCGGACAAAGACACAAAACCCGGATCAGAGTCCTCGGGGATACGACACAGCTTTGGTTTGGGTTGTGCCGTGGTTTTCCAGCTCTGTTGTCGAGGGATTCTAGAGGCGCAGGGATATTTGGAGCTGGTGCTGCCCACCTTATTTCCCACTTAGTTAACAGGACCCCCCGCTGTAGCTGACATGTTGGCAGGCGTGTGAGCGGTGCTTAATCACTAACGCTCGCACAGGTCTGCGTGGGTGCTTTGCTCGGAGAAGGGCCGCACACACCCGGCCGGGGGAATTTGCAGGCGTTGGCCAATTAGCCGTGAAAAGTGAAGCGGCGTGATAGTGCACCGGCAGCGGCGAGTGCACCAGAGGAGACTTGCCATCAATCACGGCGCCGGTCTGCCATTGGGAGGGAAAAGGACGAGCCAATTTCCACAAGTTGAACATGACCAGCTCAGCCGCCCCGATCGATGCTGCTATTTTCTCCTAGCTGACATATCAGGAAGGATGGCTTACGGCAGTACCTCGCTTTTCTTGGAAATCCTGCGCGAACCTAAGAAATGTGTCCCATTTTGTCAAATCTAAAGAAAACTGTTCAAGACACCGGGAAATGTTAACAGAGCTCATTTTTAGGAGATTGAAGAAAACAGTGAAATATTCATTGGACACTCTTCAATGAGCGGACACCACCTTTGCACTTTGCTACCATTTCTATCTTGAATTAAATGCACTGCAAAAAGTCAGTGTTCAAAAACAAGAAAACAAATACAAAAATGAAGGGTATTTTACTTGAACTAAGCATAATTATCTGCCAATAGAACAAGAAAATTTGGCTTTTCAAGACTTTCCAAAACAAGTCAAATTAGCTAACCTCAATGAACCCAAAAATACCTTCAAATAAGTATATTCTCACTAATAACAAGTGTACTACTTTATGAGTACGTATTTTCTATTGTTTCATTGAAAATAAAACATCTGTTTTAATTATGAGACACAATTGTGTCAAAGTCATGATTTTTTTTTTTTCATGCTTGAAATAAGAAATGATTACTTTGAAAAAGTAGTTTTATACTTGTGAGTGTTGATGACACAGCTTTGCAACACTTGATATTCTAGTTTCAAGCATGTTTTACTCAAAATAGCTCATCAAATCTCAGCAACAAGCTGTAATATCTTACCAGTGTTTCCCACACATTCATTTATTTGTGGCGGCCCGCCACAAAGAATTACGTCCGCCACAGGCAAATCATATAGTTGATGTAGATGCCCATATCGGCTGTTCAGATATACTTTACAAAAGAGAAGTGTAGGATACTTCTCTTGTTGCCTTATTTGTATTTGACTTTATTAAATGTATTTATATTAGAAACACAACATGTGTATATAACAAAGGGTGCAAAGTGTGCAGGCAGTAGGAAACACATGGTTAAGTGTAGGGAGTAAAACTGATGGCAGTCTAAAGTTCAAGATTTTTGGGCATCTTTGTTCAGTGGATCAGATGTTTGATGAAGCTCTGTGTCTATCTACCACCACTACTGTTTTCTGTTTATTTGTTACTGACTGTGGCAGGACACCTCTGCCTCTGTTTCACTTTATGTTGCTGGTAAATAATATGCTTGTAGTAGTAGGCTAAAGTTAAATTATTTAGTATGCACTAATTAAAGGGGCAGAGCTTTATGAGACATTTTAGCTTTTATATTTTATAAGATATATTTTTTGTAAGAACCGCAATTAATAAATATATTTCAGTGAATAACTCAAATCTGTATATAAATATGTACATAAAGTGTTGTAATTATATTGTAAAATGGACGGATGGATGGACGTTTAAAACAAAACTGTTATTATTAATTAGTAAGTATACATTTTTTGAGCCTTTTTAGAGAAAATCATATCATTGTAGTAAATTATGCAAATTACTTGATGATGTCATGGTGACCACGCCCATAGCCACGCCCCCACCGCCAGAGGTATCTTGGCAGTTTATGGGAAACACTGATTACTGAGATCATTTAGGAGCAAAACACTTCAAACAAGTAAAACACTCCAACATAAAATCTTATGTATGGCCGCGCAAGACCCGGGATGCCCAAAATGTCCATAACACACCCAGCCGAGTCCCGCGGGGATGGGGGATAAAAGTTGGAAAAGTCGGCAAAAGTCCCAAAAATGTTCAAAATACCTACCCAGGTTTGAGTCCCACAAGTCCCGCTGCCGGCCGGGATGCCCAAAATGTCCAAAATGCACCGAGCAAAGTCCCACAGGAAGGCAGGGAGAAAAGTGAGAAAAGTCGGTAAAATGTTGAAAAATCACACCCGGGTTCGAGTGTCACAAGTCTTAAGACTCCATGTGGGACTCAAACCCGGGTAGGTATTTTGAACATTTTTGGGACTTTTCCAACTTTTATCCCCCCTCCCCGTGGGACTCGGCTGGGTGTGTTCTGGACATTTTGGGGATCCCGGGACTTGCGCGGCCGGCGGCGGGACTTGTGGGACTCCAACCTGGGTAGGTATTTTGAACATTTTTGGGGACTTTGGACGACTTTTCTCACTTTTCTCCCCCACTTCCCGTGGGACTTTGCTGGGTGCGTTTTGGACATTTTTTGCATCCCGGGACTTGTGCGGCTGGCGGCGGGACTCGTGGGACTGGAACCCCGGGGAGGTATTTTGGACACAATTGGGACTTTTGACCATTTTGGCCGCCTTTTCCCCTCTTCTTCCCCGCCTTCCTGTGCACCGTTGCTGGGTGTGTTTTGGACATTTGGACACAAATAGTTTCAAGCATGTTTCACTCAATATAGCTCATCAAATCTCAGCAACAAGCTGTAATATCTTACTGACATCATTTAGGACCAAAACACTTCAAACAAGTAAAACACTCCAACATCAAATCTGCTTAGTGAGAAGAATGATCTTATCAGACGGAAAATAAGCAAATATCAGCCTTATTTGAGATATTTCACTTTTTGCAGTGTGGCGTTTCTCACCTTCCTCATCAAAGTGTTCGAAGTTGCAACTTTCTTTGGCCCCATGGGGGATCATTTATTTATTATTTATTGTTGCTTTGTTTAGGCTGTAGATTTTATACGCGGGCAAAGGGACTACCATGAATTCAGGGCTATAGAGCGCAGTGGTATATAAAAAGGTAAAGTACCAATGATTGTCACACACACACACTAGGTGTGGCAACATTATTATCTGCATTTGACCCATCACCCTTGATCACCCCCTGGGAGGTGAGGGGAGCAGTGAGCAGCAGCGGTGGCCGCGCCCAGGAGTCATTTTTGGTGATTCAACCCCAATTCCAACCCTTGATGCTGAGTGCCAAGCAGGGAGGTAATGGCTCCCATTTTTATAGTCTTTGGTATGACTCGGCCGGGGTTTGAACTCACAACCTACCGATATAAGCCGCACCCACCAAATTTTAGAAGAAACAAACACATCTCCACATATAAGCCGCACTGGACTATAAGTCGCAGATATGAATGTTGTCAAATGAGTTATTTACTCAGAAATATTCTGTAAATGTTTATTTACATACCTCCATTGTTTCCAAATGAAGCAATGTAGTATCTGTTAGTCTAAAAAATTACATGTTTTTTTTTCTCCATTTGGTGGAAGATTACCGTATTTTCCAGTCTTACAAAGTGCGCCGGTGAACAAGTCGCACCCACTAAATTTTACAAGAAAAAAATAAGCTTTCCATTTATTAGCCACACCAGACTATAAGTGGCAGATATATACGTTGTGAAATGAGTTATTTACACCGAAATATTCTGTAAATGTTTATTTACATACCTCCATTGTTTCCAAATGAAGCAATGTAGTATCTGTTAGTCTACAAAATAACATGTCCCCCCCCCCCCCATTTGGTGGAAGATTACCGTATTAGCCGCACCGGACAATAAGTCGCAGATATGTAAGTTGTCAAATGAGTTATTTACTCGGAAATATTCTGTAAATGTTTATTTATATACCTTAATTGTCTCCAAACAGTGTCTGTAACAGGGCAGTAAAACGGCTGATCAAACAAAACAGAAGTCATGGTCATGGACCCACTAGCTGCGCAAGCTAGCTCTCCAATCAGCTAAACAGACTCAATAACTCCACGCTGACGTTTTGGTGAATTTACTGTGGAATTTGTGAAAGTGAAACAATACAAAAAGAATGTTATTGTAAGTTAATAATGCTAACACAGACACTCGTGAACGTTTTAGCATATTAGCTAATGCTAATGACACTCGTTTGGTTAATTCACGATAGCACGTACAGATTTGCATGAAAACACTCCTGCAGACGCTTTAGTGAGTAAGAATTTCTTTAGTTATGTTGCAAGACTTGCAAACGTTGCTTGGAGCATGGAAGAATCCTTTCGGAGCAGAAACGCTACGGACGGGTTTCAAAGCAGAAACAGGAAGTACATTTGCAACCGGAAGCACCTGCAGTGAGCAAACTCGTCCAAAAGTCGGCGCCATAGCGCAAACATTAACACACAAAACTATATGTTGAATACAAAACATTACGGCCGTCAGCGAAGAAAAATCCATAATTTAGCCGCACCGTTTTATAAGCCGCAGGGCTGAAAACGTAGGAAAGAAGTAGTGACTTATAGTATGGAAAATTTGATAGTTTGTTGTGTGTGGCCGTACAATAAACAATTCATTAAAGGCTACATAAATAAATCGTGATTGATACTTTTTACATTAATGTTGAACTAAAGCAACAATGCTCACCACCAGGAGTTTTAGCGCAGTTGATCAGTATCATTGATTATTGTTGCATCCTCGGCACGACTCTTCATACATTTGACTGATTTATGTTTCAAATGAGGTGTGATCGTGTGTAGTTTCGTCATGGCTGGCCAGTTCATTTCCATTTTGCAATATCCACTCCGCACTCGTGATATCTGGTATCATCCTTCATGAACAGCATCACGCGGTAATGTGATTGTATTGAATGATGCCTTGAGGTTGATATCACCGTAGAGTGAACATTCAATCATTCAAATATTTAAATGCTGTAATTACAGCCAGGCCCTTATTTACATAACAGAGGTTAATTAGAAGCAGGTGTTAATCAAAGAGAGGCCGTTCTTTCCGGCTTTTAAAACCAAACACATGATCTAGAACAGGGGTCACCAACGCGGTGCCCGCGGGCACCAGGTAGCCCGTAAGGACCAGATGAGTAGCCCGCTGGCCTGTTCTAAAAATAGCTCAAATAGCAGCACTTACCAGTGAGCTGCCTCTATTTTTTAAATTTTATTTATTTATTAGCAAGCTGGTCTCGCTTTGCTCGACATTTTTAATTCTAAGAGAGACAAAACTCAAATAAAATTTGAAAATCCAAGAAAATATTTTAAAGACTTGGTCTTCACTTGTTTAAATAAATTCATTATTTTTTTACTTTGCTTCTTATAACTTTCAGAAAGACAATTTTAGAGACAAAATACAACCTTAAAAATGATTTTAGGATTTTTAAACACATATACCTTTTTACCTTTTAAATTCCTTCCTCTTCTTTCCTGACAATTTAAATCAATGTTCAAGTAAATTTTTTTTTTAAATTTATTGTAAAGAATAATAGATACATTTTAATTCAATTCTTCATTTTAGCTTCTGTTTTTTCGACAAAGAATATTTGTGAAATATTTCTTCAAACTTATCATGATTAAAATTCAAAAAAATTATTCTGGCAAATCTAGAAAATCTGTAGAATCAAATTTAAATCTTATTTCAAAGTCTTTTGAATTTCTTTTAAAATTTTTATTCTGGAAAATCTAGAAGAAATAATGATTTGTCTTTGTTAGAAATATAGCTTGGTCCAATTTGTTATATATTCTAACAAAGTGCAGATTGGATTTTAACCTATTCAAAACATGTCATCCAAATTCTAAAATTAATCTTAATCAGGAAAAATTACTAATGATGTTCCATAAATTATTTTTTAAATTTTTTCAAAAAGATTCAAATTAGCTAGTTTTTCTCTTCTTTTTTTCAGTTGAATTTTGAATTTTAAAGAGTCGAAATTGAAAATAAACTATGTTTCAAAATTTAACCGTCATTTTTTTCGTGTTTTCTCCTCTTTTAAACCGTTCAATTAAGTGTAAATGTCATTAATTATTAATAATAACATAGAGTGAAAGGTAAATTGAGCAAATTGGCTATTTCTGGCAATTTATTGAAGTGTGTATCAAACTGGTAGCCCTTCGCATTAATCACTACCCAAGAAGTAGCTCTTGCTTTCAAAAAGGTTGCTGACCCCTGGTCTAGAACATGTCAAGTGGGAGGAGCTTCTACTGGAAATGTGCATTCATCTTTCTCACACTCATTCCTGTGTTGTAGATGGTGATGTTGATATCAATTCATGGCCGCCGTGTGGTACAAATCGATGTAGTTCATCGTGTTACACCAGTCTGACTCTTTGTGCACAATGAAACCTTCTATTGACTGCTACATGGTGTAATGGTAAGTGTGACCAGTAGATGGCGGTCACACATAAGAGATACGTGCAGACTGCAAGGTGACAACGCCAAAACTTTAAATGCTGCATTGAGAATATAGAACATTACATGCGGCGCTCAAACATCTGTCAGAATGTTTTAGGACGACTTTGGTAAGCTATGAATCTGCACCGCTTGATGGATTATGGCTACCATAGTCAGACGTACTGTGCTTCAACTTATTGTATTATTATGGTGTGTGTATAAGGACCCCAAAATGGCACCTATTAGCAGACTTATTACAGTCCTGCAGAGTGTTTACTTGTGTGTGATATCATGTGCGATACAAGCAGTCCTGCAGCGTGTTTACTTGAGTGTGATATCATGTGTGATACAAGTAGTCCTGCAAAGTGTTTACTTGTGTGTGATATCATGTGTGATACAAGCAGTCCTGCAGCGTGTTTACTTGTGTGTGATATCATGTGTGATACAAGTAGTCCTGCAAAGTGTTTACTTGTGTGTGATATCATGGGCGATACAAGTAGTCCTGCAGAGTGTTTACTTGTGTGTGATATCATGTGCGATGCAAACACTCCTGCAGAGTGTTTACTTGTGTGTGATATCATGTGTGATACAAGCAGTCCTGCAGCGTGTTTACTTGTGTGTGATATCATGTGTGATACAAGTAGTCCTGCAAAGTGTTTACTTGTGTGTGATATCATGTGTGATACAAGTAGTCCTGCAAAGTGTTTACTTGTGTGTGATATCATGGGCGATACAAGTAGTCCTGCAGAGTGTTTACTTGTGTGTGATATCATGTGCGATGCAAACACTCCTGCAGTGTTTACTTGTGTGTGATATCATTGTGCGATACAAGCAGTCCTGCAGCGTGTTTACTTGTGTGTGATATCTTGTGCGATACAAGCAGTCCTGCAGCGTGTTTACTTGTGTGTGATATCATGTGCAATTCAAGCAGTCTTGCAGGGTGTTGACATGTGTGTGATATCATGTGCGATACAAGCAGTCTGGCAACATGTTTACTTGTGTGGGGTATCATGTGCGATACAAGCAGTCCTACAGTGTGTTTACTTGTGTGTGAAATCATGTGCGATGCAAACACTCCTGCAGAGTGTTTACTTGTGTGTGATATCATGTGTGATACAAGCAGTCCTGCAGCGTGTTTACTTGTGTGTGAAATCATGTGCGATGCAAACACTCCTGCAGAGTGTTTACTTGTGTGTGATATCATGTGTGATACAAGCAGTCCTACAGTGTGTTTACTTGTGTGTGAAATCATGTGCGATGCAAACACTCCTGCAGAATGTTTACTTGTGTGTGATATCATGTGCGATACAAGTAGTCCTGCAGAGTGTTTACTTGAGTGTGATATCATGTGCGATACAAGTAGTCCTGCAGAGTGTTTACTTGAGTGTGATATCATGTGTGATACAAGTAGTCCTGCAAAGTGTTTACTTGTGTGTGATATCATGTGCGATACAAGTAGTCCTGCAGAGTGTTTACTTGAGTGTGATATCATGTGTGATACAAGTAGTCCTGCAAAGTGTTTACTTGTGTGTGATATCATGTGCGATACAAGTAGTCCTGCAGCGTGTTTACTTGTGTGTGATATCATGTGCGATACAAGTAGTCCTGCAGAGTGTTTACTTGAGTGTGATATCATGTGTGATACAAGTAGTCCTGCAAAGTGTTTACTTGTGTGTGATATCATGTGCGATACAAGTAGTCCTGCAGAGTGTTTACTTGAGTGTGATATCATGTGCGATGCAAACACTCCTGCAGAGTGTTTACTTGTGTGTGATATCATGTGTGATACAAGCAGTCCTGCAGCGTGTTTACTTGTGTGTGATGTCATGTGTGATACAAGTAGTCCTGCAGCGTGTTCACTTGTGTTATATCATGTGTGATACAAGTAGTCCTGCAAAGTGTTTACTTGTGTGTGATATCATGGGCGATAGAAGTAGTCCTGCAGAGTGTTTACTTGTGTGTGATATCATGTGCAATGCAAACACTCCTGCAGAGTGTTTACCTGTGTGTGATATCAAGTGCGATACAAGCATTTCCACAGAATGTGGTGTCCGAGTGTTGTCACATGACTAACTGTTGCGACATTGTGTCCACGATGAACACTATTTACGTCACTGATGACGTCTCCAGGTATCAGCAGTTGGTGCGTTCAAGCACACTTGTATTTTCCAGGACAATACACAACAAGTGGATGGAAATCCTAGTAAAAATAAAAGTACAGGTCTTGGTCTTCTCTGCGAGTTCGCCTTCTCGGCTGCTTATTGTTCCACACCTTCTAACGTCCAGGTGGAAAGTACTGGAAGGTAATCTCTCCACAGGGGGTCGTACGCTCCCGGAATATGGAGCCGTCACAGAAGACATAACGAATCTACGTCTTCACTCGACCTTTTGCCTGAGCACTGACGCTCTGCAAACATAAGATGACTCCGACTCAGTGTCCACCTGGCCGACACGCACCTGTCGTAAAACACTCATCAACATTAGTGGAATGGCGTCATTACCTTTTTGGAGGAAGGCTTCTTCCCTCACAAATCACCATGAACGACATTACCTTGATGCTAATGTCCATATGGAGTCTGGAGCTGGATCGCTCACAGGCTGGCTTTTACCTTCCATGGAGTACCAGCACATAACTTCATCCCATCATACCTCAGACGATCAATATATTGATATGTCCTGAAGGTCAGAGGTCAACTTCTACTCGGACGAGCATCATCTACAGAAGGGTAAATGTTGGATCTACTGCTAATAGTTTGCAAAAACATCCCGCTGTCTCGTCTCTGAAGCAAAGTACTAATCTAATACTACCACTGTATTGTCTGGACTGTGGAGCCACCGACCGGTATATAAGCCACACCCACTCAATAAATAAAAAACACATGTTTTTCGATATATAAGCCACAGATATATACGTTGTGAAATGAGTTATTTAGACAGAAATATTCTGTAAATGTTTATTTGCATACTTCAATTGTTTCCAAATGAAAAAATGTAGTATCTGTTAGCCTACAAAATAACATGTTTTCCCATTTGGTGGAGGATTACCGTATTTTCCAGACTACAAAGCGCACCGGTATATAAACCGCACTCAACTAAATTTTACACGATTTTTTCTTTCTTTCCATATATTAGCCGCATCGGACCATAAGCCGCAGATATATACATTGTGAAATGAGTTATTTACACAGAAATATTCTGTAAATGTTTATTTACATACCTTAATTGTTTCCAAATGAAACAATGTAGTATCTGTTAGTCTACAAAATAACATGTTTTCTTCTTTGGTGGAGGATTACCGTATTTTCCAGACTACAAAGCGCACCGGTACATAAGCCGCACTCACTAAATTTTACAAGATTTTTTTAAAATTTCCATATATTAGCCGCATAGGACCATAAACCGCACATATATGTTGTTAAATGAGTATTTTACACAGAAATATAAGGTATTTATTATTAATTTATTTACACAGAAATATTATGCAAATGTTTATTTACATACCTTAATGGTTTTCCAAATGAAAAAATGTAGTATCTGTTAGTCTACAAAATAACATGTTTTCCCATTTGGTGGAGGATTACCGTATTTTCCAGACTACAAAACGCACTACATTCTTTAATTTGGAAAACAATTAACGTATGTAAATACACATTTACAGAATATTTCTGTGTAAATAAATTAATAATAAATATGTTAATTGTTTTCCAAATGAAACAATGTAGTATCTGTTAGCCTACAAAATAACATGTTTTCCCGTTTGGTGGAGGATTACCGTATTTTCCAGACTACAAAGCGCACCGGTATATAAGCCGCACTCAATAAAGTTTACAATATATATATATTTTTTTCCATATATTAGCCGCGTCGGACTATAAGTGGCAGATATATACGTTGTGAAATGAGTTATTTACACAGAAATATTCTGTAAATGTTTATTTGCATACCTTAATTGTTTCCAAATAAAACAATGTAGTATCTGTTAGTCTACAAAATAACATGTTTTCTTCTTTGGTGGAGGATTACCGTATTTTCCAGACTACAAAGCGCACCGGTACATAAGCCGCACTCACTAAATTTTACAAGATTTTTTAAAAATGTCCATATATTAGCCGCATAGGACCATAAACCGCAGATATATGTTGTTAAATGAGTCATTTACACAGAAATATAACGTTTTTATTATTTATTTATTCACACAGAAATATTCTGTAAATGTTTATTTACATACCTTATATGTATCCAAATGAAACAATGTAGTATCTGTTAGTCTACAAAATAACATGTTTTCTTGTTTGGTGGAAGATTACCGTATTTTCCAGACTACAAAGCGCACTACATTGTTTAATTTGGAAAACAATTAACGTATGTAAATACACATTTACAGAATATTTCTGTGTAAATAAATTAATAATAAATATGTTAATTGTTTTCCAAATGAAACAATGTAGTATCTGTTAGCCTACAAAATAACATGTTTTCCCATTTGGTGGAGGATTACCGTATTTTCCAGACTACAAAGCGCACCGGTATATAAGCCGCACTCAATAAAGTTTACAATATATATATATATTTTTCCATGTATTAGCCACGTCGGACCATAAGCCGCAGATATATACGTTGTGAAATGAGTTATTTACACATAAATATTCTGTAAATGTTTATTTGCATACCTTAATTGTATCCAAATGAAACAATGTAGTATCTGTTAGTCTACAAAATAACATTTTTTCTTCTTTGGTGGAGGATTACCATATTTTCCAGACTACAAAGCGCACCGGTACATAAGCCGCACTCACTAAATTTTACAAGATTTTTTAAAAATTTCCGTATATTAGCCGCATAGGACCATAAACCGCACATATATGTTGTTAAATGAGTCATTTACACAGAAATATAACGTATTTATTATTAATTTATTTACACAGGAATATTCTGCAAATGTTTATTTACATACCTTATATGTATCCAAATGAAAAAATGTAGTATCTGTTAGTCTACAAAATAACATGTTTTCTTGTTTGGTGGAAGATTACCGTATTTTCCAGACTACAAAGCGCACTACATTGTTTAATTTGGAAAACAATTAACGTATGTAAATACACATTTACAGAATATTTCTGTGTAAATAAATTAATAATGAATATGTTAATTGTTTTCCAAATGAAACAATGTAGTGTCTGTTAGTCTACAAAATAACATGTTTTCCCGTTTGGTGGAGGATTACCGTATTTTCCAGACTACAAAGCGCAACGGTATATTAGTCGCACCCACTAAAGTTTACAATAATGGAAAATGATCCGGCGATGACGGCGTAACCTCCTGGTGGAGGTTTTAAGGACACTTAGAAGAATAGTCACCTGGAAACTATCCAAACAAATAAATATGACTTCACTCTGGGTAGAACATTGATGCTTACTGGCCTCTGCGGACCAGGTTCTATCTGAAGAACGAGGTTCTATATGAAGAACGAGGTTCTATCTGAGGAACAAGGTTCTATCTGAAGAACGAGGTTCTATCTGCGGACAAGGTTCTATCTGAAGAACGAGGTTCTATCTGCGGACAAGGTTCTATCTGAAGAACGAGGTTCTATCTGCGGACAAGGTTCTATCTGAAGAATGAGGTTCTATCTGCGGACAAGGTTTTATCTGAAGAACGAGGTTCTATCTGCGGACAAGGTTCTATCTGAAGAACGAGGTTCTATCTGCGGACAAGGTTCTATCTGAAGAACGAGGTTCTATCTGCGGACAAGGTTCTATCTGAAGAACGAGGTTCTATCTGCGGACAAGGTTCTATATGAAGAACGAGGTTCTATCTGAAGAACAAGGTTCTATCTGAGGAACAAGGTTCTATCTGAAGAACGAGGTTCTATCTGCGGACAAGGTTCTATCTGAAGAACGAGGTTCTATCTGCGGACAAGGTTCTATCTGAAGAACGAGGTTCTATCTGCGGACAAGGTTCTATCTGAAGAATGAGGTTCTATCTGCGGACAAGGTTTTATCTGAAGAACGAGGTTCTATCTGCGGACAAGGTTCTATCTGAAGAACGAGGTTCTATCTGCGGACAAGGTTCTATCTGAAGAACGAGGTTCTATCTGCGGACAAGGTTCTATCTGAAGAACGAGGTTCTATCTGCGGACAAGGTTCTATATGAAGAACGAGGTTCTATCTGAAGAACAAGGTTCTATCTGAGGAACAAGGTTCTATCTGAAGAACGAGGTTCTATCTGCGGACAAGGTTCTATCTGAAGAACGAGGTTCTAGCTGAGGAACAAGTGAAGAACCAGGCAGATGTTGTTGAGACTCTCCTGGGTAAACATATTTCAATAACAAAAATCAGTCGTATTAAACTAAACATTGAAAATGTAGTTAGTCGAGTCAAGTGAGAACATTGAGACAAAGTGCTGTAATAAGCAGGGGCGTCCATGGTAACGTTGCTTGGATGGCAACATATGTTGCTCCAAAAGCTGTATGTACCTTTCAGCATTAATGGTGCCTTCACAGATGTGTAAGTTACCCATGTCTTGGGCACTAATACACCCCCATATCATCACACATGCTGCCTTTTACACTTTCACCCTAGAACAATCCGGATGGTTCTTTTCCTCTTTGGTCCACATTTTCCCAAAACAATTTGAAATGTGGACTCTTCAGACCACAGAACACTTTTCCACTTTGCATCAGTCCATCTTAGATGAGCTCGGGCCCAGCGAAGCCGGCGGCGTTTCTGGGTGTTGTTGATAAATGGCTTTGGCTTTGCATAGTAGTAGTTTTAACTTGCACTTACAGATGTAGCGACTAGGGCTGCAACTAACGATTAATTTGATAATCGATTAATCTGTCGATTATTACTTCGATTAATCGATTAATAATCGGACAAAAGAGACAAACTACATTTCTATCCTATCCAGTATTTTATTGAAAAAAAAAACAGCATACTGGCACCATACTTATTTTGATTATTGTTTCCCAGCTGTTTCTAAATGTTGCAGTTTATAAATAAAAGTTTAGTAAAAATTTTTTTAATAAAACTCTGCGCATGCGCATAGCATAGATCCAACGAATCGATGACTAAATTAATCGGCAACTATTTTAATAATCGATTTTAATCGATTTAATCGATTAGTTGTTGCAGCCCGAGTAGCGACCAACTGTAGTTACTGACAGTGGTTTTCTGAAGTGCTCCTGAGCCCATGTGGTGATATCCTTTACACACTGATGTGGCTTTTTGATGCCGTACCGCCTGATTTAATGTTGTTTTTTCGCCCTTGCCGCTTACGTGCGGTGATTTCTCCAGATTCTCCGAACCTTTTGATGATATTGCGGGACGGAAATGGTGAAATCCTTAAATTCCTTGCAATAGCTGCTTGAGAAATGTTGTCCTTAAACTGTTTGACACGCATTTGTGGACAAAGTGGTGACCCTCGCCCCGTCCTTTCATGGAAGCTGATTTTATACCCAATCATGGCACCCACCTGTTCCCGATTAGCCCGTTCACCTGTGGGATGTTCCAAATAAGTGTTTGATAAGCATTCCTCAACTTGATCAGTCTTTTTTGCCACTTGTGCCAGCTTTTTTGAAACATGTTGCAGGCATCAAATTCCAAATGAGCTCATATTTGCAAAATATTCAATTGAATATAAGTTGAAAAGGATTTGTTGTATTCTGTTTTTATTTAGCATTTACACAACGTGACAACTTCACTGAAGCAATTAAATCCCACTCGGCATGAACTTGTCACCGGCTCGCCCAACCAAACTCGGTCAGCGCCCTTAAAGGCCTACTGAAAGCCACTACTAGCGACCACGCAGTCTGATAGTTTATATATCAATGATGACATCTTAACATTGCAACACATGCCAATACGGCCGGGTTAACTTATAAAGTGACATTTTAAATTTCTCGGGAAATACCCGGCTGAAACATCGCGGTATGATGACGTATGCGCGTGACGAAGTCCGAGTAACGGAAGTTATGGTACCCCGTAGAATCCTATACAAAAAGCTCTGTTTTCATTTCATAATTCCACAGTATTCTGGACATCTTTTGCAATTTTTTAAATGAACAATGAAGGCTGCAAAGAAGACAGTTGTAGGTGGGATCAGTGTATTAGGAGCGGACTACAGCAACACAACCAGGAGGACTTTGTTGGAGCGCTAGCCGCGCTAGCCGCCGACTTCACCTTGACTTCCTATGTCTCCGGGCCGCCAAACGCATCGGGTGAAGTCCTTCGTCCTTCTGCCGATCGCTGGAACGCAGGTGAGCACGGGTGTTGATGAGCAGATGAGGGCTGGCTGGCGTAGGTGGAGAGCTAATGTTTTTAGCATAGCTCTGTGCGGTCCGGTTGCTAAGTTAGCTTCAATGGCGTCGTTAGCACAGCATTGCTAGGCTTCGCCAGCCTGGAAAGCATTAACCGTGTATTTACATGTCCACGGTTTAATAGTATTGTTGATTTTCTATCTATCCTTCCAGTCAGGGGTTTATTTCTTTTGTTTCTATATGCAGTTAAAGCATGATGCTATCACGTTAGCTCGTAGCTAAAGCATTTCGCCGATGTATTGTCGTGGAGATAAAAGGCACTGAATGTCCATTTGGCGTTCTGGACTCTCATTTTCAAGAGGATGTAGTATCCCAGGTGGTTTAACATACAAATCCGTGATCCACAATAGAAAAAGGAGAGAGTGTGGAATCCAATGAGCCAGCTTGTACCTAAGTTACGGTCAGAGAGAAAAAAGATACGTCCATCACTGCCTCTCAAGTCCTTCACTGTAACGTTCCTCATCTACGAATCTTTCATCCTCACTCAAATTAGTGGGGTAATCATCACTTTCTCGGTCCGAATCTCTCTCGCTCCATTGTAAACAACGGGGAATTGTGAGGAATACTAGCTCCTGTGACGTCATGCTACTTCCGCTACAGGCAAGGCTTTTTTTTATCAGCGAGCAAAAGTTGCGAACTTTATCGTCGATTTTCTCTACTAAATCCTTTCAGCAAAAATATGGCAATATCGCGAAATGATCAAGTATGACACATAGAATGGATCTGCTATTCCCGTTTAAATTTAAAAAAATCATTTCAGTAGGCCTTTAAAGGCGACGGTGTTGGGAACCTCGTAACGTCCTCTTGTGTGCAGTCCACGTGGAGCCTGGTCCTGACCTACATGCTGGCAGGCCATTGTCGGTGTGCACTGGTGGGTAATGGAGGTCTCTCCTGATCCCCTGAAGCCGCAGACTATTTGGACAAAGCCCGGGTAGCAGAGACGGCAGCCGAGTGCAAGCTCCGAGAGCGGGTGGGGGGTAGGGCTCTATTCGGATCACGTCTGCGTAGCCGCGCACGTGGTTGTGTAATGTGCTGGCGGGTCGCTGACACGGACCCGAGTCTACGCGGGTGGGAGGGCTTGACTGACGGGCCTAATTCCCAGAACTCCACAGTTGCTCCATACATCACCCATCGCTGAGGGGAAAGGGAAAAAAAAGAACATCCTCTCAATTCCTTGAAAGGCCAAAAAAAGCCGGCTGGTGGCGGTGTGGATGATGGATGACACGCTTACACCACTGGATGGAGGCTGTCCTCTCACGCCGGCAAGGTCAGCGGTTATGAGGCTTGTAAAAGAGTGGCGACCTTGTGAGTTGACTGAAACATACCTTACGGTACGTTTCATCCCACACCCACGGCTCCATACCATGTTGTCCTGGCCACCATCAGCACGCCTCCAGCGAAGAGGAGAGGAGTGTACACCGTTTAATAGCTGCCAAGAATACACACTCACAACTATTACTACATCTTAGGGACACATACTGTATACTGTACATATATATACAATATATTATACATATATATACAATATATTATACATATATATACAATATATTATACATATATATATATATACAAGAATACACACTCACAACTATTACTACATCTTAGGGACACATACTGTATATATATATATATATATACAATATATTATACATATATATACAATATATTATACATATATATACAATAATACACACTCACAACTATTACTACATCTTAGGGACACATACTGTATACTGTACATATATATACAATATATTATACATATATATATACAAGAATACACACTCACAACTATTAACACATCTTAGGGACACATACTGTATACTGTACATATATATATACAATATATTATACATATATATATACAAGAATACACACTCACAACTATTACTACATCTTAGGGACACATACTGTATATGTATACAATATATTATACATATATATACAAGAATACACACTCACAACTAGTACTACATCTTAGGGACACATACTGTATACTGTACATATATATACAATATATTATACATATATATATACAAGAATACACACTCACAACTATTACTACATCTTAGGGCAGGGGTGTCCAGACTTTTTCCACTGAGGGCCACAAACAGAAAAATGAATGCATGCGGGGGCCATTTTGATATTTTTCATTTTCAAACCATAACAAAATATATGGATTTTTTGTATTTATTTTACCTTTAGGTAAAATAAATACCGGGGACCATAAAGGGACGCTTACAGTAAATCTCTATATCAACTTAAAAAAAAAAAAAGAAGGTTTTATGGCTTTTCTGTCAAAAACAACTTTGTTTTTTATAGTACAACTGAAATATGCAGTATTTAGTAATTAGATCCATAAAATATAAATAATGCAGGACACCATTGATTTTAATTATTTAATATTTTTGAGTCGTCACAGTGAAAAGATAAATAAAATACCCAGGGTTTCCCACACATTCATTTATTTGTGGCGGCCCGCCACAAATAAAAAAAATAAAAAAATGTTGTTTTTTTTGTTTAGTTTTTTTGTCCTGTCCAGCTTCTCAGGCAAATCATATAGTTGATGTAGATGCCCATATAGGCTGTTCAGATTTACTTTACAAAAGAGAAGTGTAGAATACTTCTCTTGTTGCCTTATTTGTATTTGACTTTATTAAATGTATTTCTATTAGAAACACAACATGTGTATATAACAAAGGGTGCAAAGTCTGTTACTGACTGTGGCAGGACACCTCTGCCTCTGTTTCACTTTATGTTGCTGGTAAATAATATGCTTGTAGTAGTAGGCTAAAGTTAAATTATTTAGTATGCACTAATTAAAGGGGCAGAGCTTTAAAAGAAATTTTAGCTTTTATATTTTATAAGATATATTTTTTGTAAGAACCACAATTAATAAATATATTTCAGTGAATAACTTATTGTTCAAATCTGTATATAAATATGTACATAAAGTGTTGTAATTATATTGTAAAATGGACGGATGGATGGACGTTTAAAATAAAACTGTTATTATTAATTAGTAAGTATACATTTTTTGAGCCTTTTTAGAGAAAATCAAATCATTGTAGTAAATTATGCAAATTACTCGATGATGTCATGGTGGCCACGCCCATAGCCACGCCCCCAACGCCACAGGTATCTTGGCAGTTTATGGGAAACACTGATACCACTAAATATATTTGGGATCCAAAAGGTGCCCCACTCATAAAGTGATACATTTTTATTAGGTTTTTTTTTAATTTTTACTTTCATCACTTAAGTTACGAGCTCAACTTCAGACATATTTGTCCATTTTACGTTTGAACTATTATTTTGTTTGCTTTATGCTCTTTTGTCAAAGAAAACTTGGTTTTTAAACGGCAACTACATATGCAATATTTACCACATAAAACATTTTAAAGTGAAAAATTTGAACTAATTGGAGCTTTGAAAATAATTAATTATAACATGAATTTTTTGTCATTATTTTTTTTTTTTTGAGCAGTGGCAAAAAAAGGAAAAAGAAAGAAAGACAAAAGAAAATAAAAACAGCCTGCATGGCAGCTTTTGTGTCAACATTGCAACTTTTTCTCGTTAGATTTCACCTCATTCTACTTTTTTTAATGTTCATTTTTATTTTTTGCAATAGAATTTCCAGAATGTGTAGCGGGCCGCTAAACAATTAGCTGCAAGCCGCAAATGGCCCCTTTGGACTTTGGACACCCCTGTCTTAGGGACGCATACTGTATACTGTACATATATATACAATATATTATACATATATATACAATATATTATACATATATATACAATATATTATACATATATATACAATATATTATACATATATATATACAAGAATACACACTCACAACTATTACTACATCTTAGGGACACATACTGTATACTGTACATATATATACAATATATTATACATATATATACAATATATTATACATATATATACAATATATTATACATATATATACAATATATTATACATATATATATACAAGAATACACACTCACAACTATTACTACATCTTAGGGACACATACTGTATACTGTACATATATATACAATATATTATACATATATTTACAATATATTATACATATATATACAATATATTATACATATATATATATATATACAATATATTGTACATATATATACAATATATTATACATATATATACAATATATTATACATATATATACAATATATTATACATATATATATACAATATATTATACATATATATATATACAATATATTGTACATATATATACAATATATTATACATATATATATATACAATATATTGTACATATATATACAATATATTATACATATATATACAATATATTATACATATATATATATACAAGAATACACACTCACAACTATTACTACATCTTAGGGACACATAGTGTTTACCCACACATCTATCATGCATTGAATGACCAATGGCCATACCACCCGAAGAAGGAATTGTTACCTTTAATACCAAACGTCAACATTATTTCAACTATACTGAAAACAGTTCTACCCTGCAAACTACCAATGTCAACGTTTGAAGGGCTGTTTGCAACTTTTACGCACATGTTGGACGCACTATGCCCCGCCCTCTTCCTGCCTTCAGCGCCAAATGATGTAAACTACACCATACCATACCATACCACACCATAGCATACTATACCATACCGTAGCATACCATACTATACCATTGCATACCATACCACACCATAGCACACCATACTATACCATACCGTAGTATACAATACCATACCATACTACACCATTGCATACCATACCATAGCATACCATACCATACTACAGTATACCATAGCATACCATACCATACCATACTATACCATAGCATACCATACAATACTATACCATACCATAGCATAACATACCATACCATACCATACTATACTATACCATTGCATCCCATACCATAGCATACATACCATACCATACTATACTATACCATAGCATACCATACCATACTATACCATAGCATACCATACCATACCATAACATATTATACCATAGCATACCATACCATACTATAGCACACCATACCATACCGTACCATAGCATACCGTACCATATAACACCATACCGTACCATAGCATACCATACCATACCATAAAATACTGTTACGCACCATACCATACCATAGCATAGCATAGCGTACCATATCATACCATACCATAACATACCATACCGTACAATATTATATCATACCATACCATACTACACCATAGCATACCATACCATGCATTCCATACCATACCATACCATAGAATAATGTATCACAAATATACCATACTATATCCTACCATACCATACCATAACATACCGTACCATGCCATACTATACCATACCATACCATATCATAGAATACTGTATCGTACCATACCATACCGTACCATAACATACCATACCATTGCACCAAGAAAAATTCCTAGTTTGTGAACCCGTTCTCAAACAATGGCAATAAAACTATTCTGATTCTGATACCGTACAATACCATACCATACTATAACATAGCAAACCATATCATACCATACATAGCATAGTGTACCATAGTATACCATACCATACTATACATAGCATACCATACCAAATCATACCATACCATACTATACCATAGCATACCATACCATAGTATACCATACCATACCATACCAATTATATTTGGAAAGCTGGTCCCCAAGGTAAAAGCTGTGTATTATTAGTACATTATTACATAAAACTACTGTACTACATCCTATTGTCATTTTTTCCACAGTTTTTATTATCAAAATTCTCTTATTAAAAAGCATTTTTCATGTTGAAATTGTCGTGTTTTGGGAGGAGGAAGCACAGATGAAATGTATTGCTTTGTAAAATGTAAATGACTTTCAATTAGCAGTAGAGAGAAACTACTAGTTGCCTCTATGTTGAAACTACTATCATTTCTATCTGGTGTATGACACACCTAAAGACTTTGCAGATAAATATATATCATCAAAATAGTATCGACCTCATGGACATCCCGGAGCCATTTTGAGAGATAACGAGGAAGCAAGTCACGTGATCACATGACGTAGAGGAGGAACCACAGATCCCTTCCCCATCAACAACAATGCTAATCAAGCAGACTTTACTTTTACGATTACTTTGGGGGAAAAACAGAACCTTCTATTGTTGATCCTGAATAAGGATTAGAAGCTCTGTTAAACAAACCCAGCTTTAGTGAAACACTAAACATCATGTAGCATTATTGCTAAGTGCTAAACATGATATACAAACTACAAACATGATACAAAGATTGCGTACTAACAACATCGCTAATATTTGGTTAATATTCAGGTCACGATATGCATGAAGAGTATTGTTGGCAAGTTTTTGATGGCCACTTTAAGAATTTTGTGGGAGAAATAGAGAGCCCCTATTGACTGCATTGTTAGCGGAATTTTTAAGTATGTATTTATTTACGATTTAAAATGCCTTAAAAAAGAACAACATGTCTTCCATAAGGAGTGTGAATGATAAACAGCACATCTCTTTACAATGTTTGCGTATTTCCAGTATGACTGACCTAATAATATGGTCAGAGAGTCGACGGAAATAGCCGAAGATATTCCGAGTGGAATAATCAAAATGATGTTCAAACGGTGTTTCAACATACTTTGCAGATTGTAAATAGGAGTGAATATGTTGAATAAAAACATCATTTCTGACCAAGTCACAGTTTGAAGATGCTGTCGGCTTCCAGGCTGTGCAAAGCAGGCAAATAGCAGCTGGATGGTGACTAAAGTAGAGTCTGCTAATTAGTCTCCTCTATTTATTCCAGGGCAGTAAGATTAGAGACGCTGGGGCCTTCTTTCTAAAATCGCCTCTTCATGACTCAGCAGAAATAAGCAGATGTAGCCTCAACGGCTACATCTGCTTATTTCCCTGACACTTTCTGCTAGGAGATCAAAGCAGCTTGAAGATATTTACAGCCATCAACGTTGTCTCTTTGTGTTGGTCCTTCTGACTGCATGCAAACTAACATATATATATATATATATATATATATATATATATATATATATATATATATATATATATATATATATATATATATATATATATATATATATATATATATATATTAAGGCTGAAACGACGCGTCGACGTAGTCGACGTCATCGGTTACGTAAATACGTCGACGCCGTTTTTGTGCGTCGACGCGTCGCATAATGACGTCACACTACCGTCATGGCGAAGCGCAAAGCAGACGATCAAAGAAGACGATGCGAGCGGTGCGAGCGAGGGGGGAAAAGTATGCCAAAAGTGGTCAAAAGTGTGGGAGTATTTCAATACACGGCCTAATAATGTTGTTGTATGCACACTGTGTCGAGCGGAAATGGCCTATCATAGCAGCACAACGGCTATGAACGAACATTTGAAAAGAAAACCATCAACTAGTCAATCGTCCGCGCGAGCATACGTTGTCATCATTACACAAAAACATGAATGTGTCATTTGTATCTGCTAGGGGTGTAACGGTACGTGTTTTGTATTGAACCGTTTCGGTACGGGGCTTTCGGTTCGGTACGGGGGTGTACCGAACGAGTTCTAAGCTGCTTTGCTCCGTCTGCCTCTGTCTCAGCACGCAGCATTGTCCCACCCACACAACCATCTGATTGGTACACACGCAGCATTATCAGCCAATCAGCAGTGCGTATTCAGAGCGCATGTAGTCAGCGCTTCAGCGTGGAGCAGATAGGTGTTTAGCAGGTGAGCATCAGGCAGCGGACTGAATGATAATAAACACCTCCCAGTCAACTACTAGTAACATCACTATGAGCCCGTTGACCTTCTAGAAACTTAAACTGTAGCTCAGCTCACTCGCAATCCTGGCTTGAGGTGAAGGCTAATTACCTCTCAGTTCCAGCCACATCGACCCCTTCTGAGCGCCTATTTTCAGCTGCTGGGAATATTGTAAACAAGAAAAGAAGCAGAGCATGTAGACATGCTAACCTTTCTTCATTACAACTGTTAGACACTCACTGGAATGAGTAGAATTGGTTATTGTGTACTGTGTTGGACTGGATGTTTTTTTTGCACATTTTAAAAGCAATACTTAATGTTTACATTGCTCCAGAATATTTAGATTGGCACTTTTTTGTATTGGATGTTTATCTTTATTTTTGCACATTTTAGCAAATAAGCAATACTTTCACTTTTGTTGAAATGTTTACACTGTTGTTACAGAATATTTCGTTTTACACTTTTTTGTATTGGATGTTTATCTTTAGTTTTGCACATTTTAAAGCAAAATAAGCAACTTACTTTTGAAATGCTTATACTATTGCAGAATATTAAGATTTGCACTGGATGTTGACTTTTATATTTGCACATTAAAAAGCAAATAAGCTACTTTTAATTTTGTTAAATGTTAAAAGTTTTAAATGTTTACATTGTTACAGAATATTTAGTCATGTTGTTGTCAATGTTGACTGAGTGGCCATACTTCTTTTTTTTTGTAAATAAAAGCCATGCCTTTTGAAAAAACTGGCCTACATTTATTTTTTCATCTTCATTTTGAATAAAAAAAAAAAATCGGTAAAAGGAAAAATAATCTATAGATTAATCGAAAAAAATAATCTATAGATTAACCGATTAATCGAAAAAATAATCTAAAGATTAATCGATAGAAAAATAATCGTTAGCTGCAGCCTTAATATATATAGCTTTTTTAAGTACCCAAAGTCGCTCTACATGTTAAAAACCCATCATTCATTCACACCTGGTGGTGGTAAGCTACTTTCATAGCCACAGCTGCCCTAGGGTAGACTGACGGGAGTGTCATGCATTTATATATATATATATATATATATATATATATATATATATATATATATATATATATATATATATACATATATATATATATATATATATATATATATATATATATATATATATATATATATATATATATATATATATATATATATGCATATATATATATATATGTATATATATATGCATATATATATATATAAATGCATATATGTATATATATATATATATATACATATATATATATATATACATATATATATATATATATATACATATATATATATATATATATCTATATATATATATATATATATATATATATATATATATATATATATATATATATATATATATATATATATATAAATGTTTTATTCAGCTAGAAATATCAAGTAGCTAAAATCATAAAAACATTACATTTTACCCATCATCCCTTGTAATGAATTTAGTTGGGTGTAATTTTTTATTTATCTATTTATTTTTTATGTTAATTTGTGGATATCATTAAACAAAAAAATCAACAAGCAACTTGTGTTATGTGTGACCAAGATGCATTTTTGTGCTGGTTGAATTTTTTTCCCGTGCGCCATAACTAGGGAAGGTTGTTTGTATTGTGTCATATAAGTAAATACTGTGCATGCATTCACATGGATGCTTGTGTTAGCTAGCGGATGGTAACAAAACTGCAGTTGTCAGATAGTTGGCATGTTTGTATATGATATGTAAACACAGTGTTTGTCAAAATGGTGTGGGTCCTAGTCTGGACTTCCCTGAGCTACTATCTCTCTTAGCATGCAGTTGATGTTGTTTTGCAAGCAATTAGTTGTTTGTTAATGGAGCTTACTGCACATGGCTGTTATGCAATGAAGGTGCACAACCTGAGATGTTGGACTCAAACACATCAGATCTCCACATCAGGCGTCCTAAACTGTCTAAAAATAGATTCCATAAAGCTGCCTTTTTCCAGAGTGGATGTAATTTGCCACAGAAGTTATCGACTGAGCCGCTGCAGTAAACCTGCTAAATACTCTCTGCTACCTACCCGAGACTAGGCGGGCGTGCCTGCAGGGCCGTGAGGACGTGGTCTCTCTTACTGCTCTGTATGATGTATAAAACTCTCTTACAGCTCTGTATGATGTATAAAACTCTCTTACTTGCTCTGTATGATGTGTAAAACTCTCTTACTTGCTCTGTATGATGTATAAAACTCTCTTACTTGCTCTGTATGATGTAAAAAATTCTCTTACTTGCTCTGTATGATGTATAAAACTCTCTTACTTGCTCTGTATGATGTGTAAAACTCTCTTACTTGCTCTGTATGATGTATAAAACTCTCTTACTTGCTCTGTATGATGTAAAAAATTCTCTTACTTGCTCTGTATGATGTATAAAACTCTCTTACTTGCTCTGTATGATGTATAAAACTCTCTTACTTGCTCTGTATGATGTATAAAACTCTCTTACTTGCTCTGTATGATGTATAAAACTCTCTTACTTGCTCTGTATGATGCATAAAACTCTCTTACTTGCTCTGTATGATGTATAAAACTCTCTTACTTGCTCTGTATGATGTATAAAACTCTCTTACTTGCTCTGTATGATGTATAAAACTCTCTTACTTGCTCTGTATGATGTATAAAACTCTCTTACTTGCTCCGTATGATGTATAAAACTCTCTTACTTGCTCCGTATGATGTATAAAACTCTCTTACTGCTCCGTATGATGTATAAAACTCTCTTACTGCTCTGTATGATGTATAAAACTCTCTTACTTGCTCTGTATGATGTATAAAACTCTCTTACTTGCTCTGTATGATGTATAAAACTCTCTTACTTGCTCTGTATGATGTATAAAACTCTCTTACTTGCTCTGTATGATGTATAAAACTCTCTTACTTGCTCTGTATGATGTATAAAACTCTCTTACTTGCTCTGTATGATGTATAAAACTCTCTTACTTGCTCTGTATGATGTATAAAACTCTCTTACTTGCTCTTTATGATGTATAAAACTCTCTTACTTGCTCTGTATGATGTATAAAACTCTCTTACTTGCTCTGTATGATGTATAGAACTGGATTGTCCTCCATTGTTGTCATTATATTTGTCAAGTGTGGAAGAAATGTATTGCATCCATCTCCAGGAGTCCGGGGTCTGGGACCGGAGCCAGAAAGCCATTCTGTCACGTCGCACGGAGACATGTCAGTGGAAAAAAGCCATTATGTTTGCCTTCCGGCACGTTCCACTTTAACACGCTTCTCTGTAATGGCGTTCGTCTGCAAACCTTGCAGCCATCTTTGTCTAATTTTATGAATTGATCAAGAAAAAATAGCACAGGCTGATGCTCATAGAACCTGTTTGTATTCCTGCAACTATGTAGGACCTGTATCACATGGTACTTTCAGGTACTATATGTAGGACCTGTTTGTATTCCTGCAACTATGTAGGACCTGTATCACATGGTACTTTCAGGTACTATATGTAGGACCTGTATCACATGGTACTTTCAGGTACTATATGTAGGACCTGTATCACACCGTACTTTCAGGTACTATATGTAGGACCTGTTTGTATTTCTGCAACTATGTAGGACCTGTATCACATGGTACTTTCAGGTACTATATGTAGGACCTGTTTGTATTTCTGCAACTATGTAGGACCTGTATCACATGGTACTTTCAGGTACTATATGTAGGACCTGTTTGTATTCCTGCAACTATGTAGGACCTGTATCACATGGTACTTTCAGGTACTATATGTAGGACCTGTTTGTATTTCTGCAACTATGTAGGACCTGTATCACATGGTACTTTCAGGTACTATATGTAGGACCTGTTTGTATTCCTGCAACTATGTAGGACCTGTATCACATGGTACTTTCAGGTACTATATGTAGGACCTGTTTGTATTCCTGCAACTATGTAGGACCTGTATCACATGGTACTTTCAGGTACTATATGTAGGACCTGTATCACATGGTACTTTCAGGTACTATATGTAGGACCTGTATCACATGGTACTTTCAGGTACTATATGTAGGACCTGTATCACATGGTACTTTCAGGTACTATATGTAGGACCTGTTTGTATTCCTGCAACTATGTAGGACCTGTATCACATGGTACTTTCAGGTACTATATGTAGGACCTGTATCACATGGTACTTTCAGGTACTATATGTAGGACCTGTATCACATGGTACTTTCAGGTACTATATGTAGGACCTGTATCACATGGTACTTTCAGGTACTATATGTAGGACCTGTATCACATGGTACTTTTAGGTACTATATGTAGGACCTGTATCACATGGTACTTTCAGGTACTATATGTAGGACCTGTATCACATGGTACTTTCAGGTACTATATGTAGGACCTGTATCACATGGTACTTTCAAGTACTATATGTAGGACCTGTTTGTATTCCTGCAACTATGTAGGACCTGTATCACATGGTACTTTCAGGTACTATATGTAGGACCTGTATCACATGGTACTTTCAGGTACTATATGTAGGACCTGTATCACATGGTACTTTCAGGTACTATATGTAGGACCTGTATCACATGGTACTTTCAGGTACTATATGTAGGACCTGTTTGTATTCCTGCAACTATGTAGGACCTGTATCACATGGTACTTTCAGGTACTATATGTAGGACCTGTATCACATGGTACTTTCAGGTACTATATGTAGGACCTGTATCACATGGTACTTTCAGGTACTATATGTAGGACCTGTATCACATGGTACTTTCAGGTACTATATGTAGGACCTGTATCACATGGTACTTTCAGGTACTATATGTAGGACCTGTATCACATGGTACTTTCAGGTACTATATGTAGGACCTGTTTGTATTCCTGCAGCTATGTAGGACCTGTATCACATGGTACTTTCAGGTACTATATGTAGGACCTGTATCACATGGTACTTTCAGGTACTATATGTAGGACCTGTATCACATGGTACTTTCAGGTACTATATGTAGGACCTGTATCACATGGTACTTTCAGGTACTATATGTAGGACCTGTATCACATGGTACTTTCAGGTACTATATGTAGGACCTGTATCACATGGTACAAACCCCGTTTCCATATGAGTTGGTAAATGGTGTTAGATGTAAATATAAACAGAATACAATGATTTGCAAATCCTTTTCAAGCCATATTCAGTTGAATATGCTACAAAGACAACATATTTCATGTTCAAACTCATAAACTTTATTTTTTTTGCCAATAATCATTAACTTTATAATTTGATGGCAGCAACACGTGACAAAGAAGTTGTGAAAGGTGGCAATAAATACTGATAAAGTTGAGGAATGCTCATCAAACACTTATTTGGAACATCCCACAGGTGAACAGGCTAATTGGGAACAGGTGGGTGCCATGATTGGCTATAAAAGTAGATTCCATGAAATGCTCAGTCATTCACAAACAAGGATGGGGCGAGGGTCACCACTTTGTCAACAAATGCCTGAGCAAATTGTTGAACAGTTTAAGAACAACCTTTCTCAAGCAGCTATTGCAAGGAATTGAGGGATTTCACCATCTACGCTCCGTAATATCATCAAAGGGTTCAGAGAATGTGGAGAAATCACTGCAGGTAAGCAGCTAAGCCCGTGACCTTCCATCCCTCAGGCTGTACTGCATCAACAAGCCACATCAGTGTGTAAAGGATATCACCACATGGAACACTTCAGAAAGCCACTGTCAGTAACTACAGTTGGTCGCTACATCTGTAAGTGCAAGTTAAAACTCTCCTATGCAAGGCGAAAACCGTTTATCAACAACACCCAGAAACGCTTCGCTGGGCCTGAGCTCATCTAAGATGGACTGATACAAAGTGGAAAAGTGTTCTGTGGTCTGACGAGTCCACATTTCAAATTTTTTTTGGAAACTGTGGACGTGGTGTCCTCCGGACCAAAGAGGAAAAGAACCATCCGGATTGTTCTAGGGTCAAAGTGTAAAAGGCAGCATGTGTGATGGTATGGGGGTGTATTAGTGGCCAAGACATGGGTAACTTACACATCTGTGAAGGCACCATTAATGCTGAAAGGTACATACAGCTTTTGGAGCAACATATGTTGCCATCCAAGCAACGTTACCATGGACGCCCCTGCTTATTTCAGCAAGACAATTCCAAGCCACGTGTTACATCAACGTGGCTTCATAGTAAAAGAGTGCGGGTACTAGACTGGCCTGCCTGTAGTCCAGACATTGAAAATGTGTGGCACCTGCAATGTGAGAAGGGAGACCCCCGGACTGTTGAACAACTTAAGCTGTACATCAAGCAAGAATGGGAAAGAATTCCACTTCAAAAATGTGTCTCCTCACTTCCCAAACCAAAACTGAGTGTTGTTCAAAGGAAAGGCCATGTAACACAGTGGTGAACATGCCCTTTCACAACTACTTTGGCACGTGTTGCAGCCATGAAATTCTAAGTTAATTATTATTTGCAAAAAAAAAAAAAAAGTTTATGAGTTTGAACATGAAATATGTTGTCTTTGTAGCATATTCAACTGAATATGGCTTGAAAAGGATTTGCAAATCATTGTATTCCGTTTATATTTACATCTAACACCATTTCCCAACTCATATGGAAACGGGGTTTGTATATATATATAAATATAAAGATAATTACAGTGTGTATAGTGTACATATTACATATTGTTTTGAAGGTTTCTCTTACTACATTATATATATATATATATATATATATATATATATATATATATATATATATATATATATATATATATATATTATATATATATATATATATATATATATATATATATATATATATATATATATATATATATATATATTATATATTAGGGCTGCAACAACTAATCGATTAAATCAATTAAAATCGATTATAAAAATAGTTAGCGATCAATTTAGTCATCGATTCGTTGGATCTATGCTATGCACATGCGCAGAGGCTCCTTTTTTAATTTTTTAATTTTTTTTTTTTTTTACAAACCTTTATTTATAAACTGCAACATTTACAAACAGCTGAGAAACAATAATCAAAATAAGTATGGTGCCAGTATGCTGGTTTTTTTCAATACAATCCTGGAAAGGATAGAAATGTAGTTTAAAAAAAAATAAAAATCAGTTTATTAATCGATTAATCGAAGTAATAATCGACGGATTAATCAATTATCAAATTAGTTGTTAGTTGCAGCCCTAATATATATATATATATATATATATATATATATATATATATATATATATATATATATATATATATATATATATATATATATATATATATATATATATATATATATATTATATATATATATATATATATATATACTTGCAGTGTGTATATTGTACATATTACATATTGTTATGAAGGTGTCTGTTACTACATTATATATATACTTGCAGTGTGTATATTGTACATATTACATATTGTTATGAAGGTGTCTGTTACTACATTGTATATATACTTGCAGTGTGTATATTGTACATATTACATATTGTTATGAAGGTGTCTGTTACTACATGATATATATACTTGCAGTGTGTATATTCTACATATTACATGTTGTTATGAAGGTGTCTGTTACTACATTATGTATATATACTTGCAGTGTGTATATTGTACATATTACATATTGTTATGAAGGTGTCGGTTACTACATTATATATATATACTTGCAGTGTGTATATTGTACATATTACATATTGTTATGAAGGTGTCTGTTACTACATTATATATATACTTGCAGTGTGTATATTGTACATATTACATATTGTTATGAAGGTGTCTGTTACTACATTATATATATACTTGCAGTGTGTATATTGTACATGTTGTTATGAAGGTGTCTGTTACTACATTATATATATACTTGCAGTGTGTATATTGTACATATTACATATTGTTATGAAGGTATCTGTTACTACATTATATATATACTTGCAGTGTGTATATTGTACATATTACATATTGTTATGAAGGTGTCTGTTACTACATTATATATATACTTGCAGTGTGTATATTGTACATATTACATATTGTTATGAAGGTATCTGTTACTACATTATATATATACTTGCAGTGTGTATATTGTACATATTGTTATGAAGGTGTCTGTTACTACATTATATATATATATATATATACTTGCAGTGTGTATATTGTACATATTACATATTGTTATGAAGGTATCTGTTACTACATTATATATATACTTGCAGTGTGTATATTGTACATATTACATATTGTTATGAAGGTGTCTGTTACTACATTATATATATATACTTGCAGTGTGTATATTGTACATATTACATATTGTTATGAAGGTGTCTGTTACTACATTATATCTATATACTTGCAGTGTGTATATTGTACATATTACATATTGTTATGAAGGTGTCTGTTACTACATTATATATATACTTGCAGTGTGTATATTGTACATATTACATCTTGTTATGAAGGTATCTGTTACTACATTATATATATACTTGCAGTGTGTATATTGTACATATTACATATTGTTATGAAGGTGTCTGTTACTACATTATATATATACTTGCAGTGTGTATATTGTACATATTACATGTTGTTATGAAGGTGTCTGTTACTACATTATATATATATACTTGCAGTGTGTATATTGTACATATTACATATTGTTATGAAGGTGTCTGTTACTACATTATATATATACTTGCAGTGTGTCTATTGTACATATTACATATTGTTATGAAGGTGTATGTTACTACATTATATATATACTTGCAGTGTGTATATTGTACATATTACATATTGTTATGAAGGTGTCTGTTACTACATGATATATATACTTGCAGTGTGTATATTGTACATATTACATCTTGTTATGAAGGTGTCTGTTACTACATCCTAAAAAAGGTCATATGTGTACTTGTCTCTTATCATGATTGTGAATAACGGGCAACATTCTAAAACAAAGCGTAGTTCCCTTTAAGGATGCATTCATGGCAAAGTTTCTCCGACTGTCTTATGGAGGGAGGACTAATCCTTGGTGAGCAGAGCAGAGCAGAGCAGGTAATGTGCGCTACAAAAGAGGCATCTGTCTTCAAGGTGCTCATTACTGACTGCTGCCATGTCCGTAATGAGCACTATGAGCTGCTAATGGTGCCCGGGGAAAGGACGGCTGCATGTTTTCTCAGCCGTGCGTCTTTCTTACACTATTATTTCCAATCCTGGTTAGATGCTGACTTCATCACCACGCTCGTTAACACATTCTCCCGCTATCGGGACGGTCGAGACACATTTGGGCTGAAGCCATCTTGCAATCGGCTTTGTGCCCCAGAATCAGGATTTCTAATAGGTTGTGGTGCCAGTCTGGTGTTTGGAGTCGTGCCATTCCAACCACTTAACGCAATTGGTTGGACGGGTCGAGCCAGAGGAACAGTTTTCCAATGATTCGGATTAGTTTTGTCGTGACTGAAATAAAGAGGGAGCACGTTTGAATACGACAAAGATTGCGTTATAAAATCACAAATTGCCACGGTTGGGCTCCTTTGAATTATTTGGGGATCCGCAATGCAAGACCTATTTCGGAATGACATTTGGGAGATTGGGCTTTCTCTCTCGTCACTGGGATTTGTCTGCAGAACATTTCTTGCGCTCACACAGGCAATTCTTTATTTAGCCCCAGCTAATTATGCTCTACATCGTGCTTAATAGCAGTCATTTGGCAACTGGCAACTGTTGAAAGGACAAAGGTCGACGCCTGTGTGCTACTGCGTATCTTTCTGGCAATCATACTTCTGCCCCTACTTACAAGATGCTTTATTTCTCATTGTACTTCAAACTGTTACGTGTACAGGCGAGAAGGAGACGTCATTTATCTCTATACTTATCATTTAACAATATTAATAAACAAGGGAATGGAGTGGGACTAAGTGGACTATGTGAGTATCTGTAGAGTTTTACCGGAAGTGTTGAGCAAGGTGCAGAAGTCCAAGAGGGGGCGAGGCAGGCTCGGAGGTCCGTGGGCAGGCGTGAGGTCAAGTAACAGAGCGAGGCGTCAAAGTCCGTGTCCGGGCGGGCGGTCGAGATCCGAGAGGGGCAGCCGGGGAAGCAGAAGGGGAACGCGGTAAGACGAGGCACACAGCTCGTGACGCGGGAACGGAGGAATGCTGCTGGAAGACGACAAGGGGGACACGAGACCAATGAACACGGAGGGGGGGAAACAGAGTGAGAGAGAGAGTGCATATAGCATAGAGGTTTCCGGCTTACTGTACAGGAACAGGTCGTTACGTTCTGGCCCGGAACGCAGGTTTTCCCGGGCTTAAGAAGGCACTTAATAGCAGTCATTTGGCAACTGGCAACTGTTGAAAGGACAAAGGACCACGCCTGTGTGCCACTGCGTATCTTTCTGGCAATCATACTTCTGCCGCTACTTACAAGATGCTTTATTTCTCATTGTACTTCAAACTGTTACGTGTACAGGCGAGAAGGAGATGTCGTTTATCTCTATACTTATCATTTAACAATATTAATAAACAAGGGAATGGAGTGGGACTAAGTGGACTATGTGAGTATCTGTAGAGTTTTACCGGAAGTGTTGAGCGAGGTGCGGAAGTCCAAGAGGGGGCGAGGCAGGCTCGGAGGTCCGTGGGCAGGCGTGAGGTCAAGTAACGGAGCGAGGCGTCAAAAAGTCCGTGTCCGGGCGGGAGGTCGAGATCCGAGAGGGGCAGCCAGGGAACCAGAAGGGGAACGCGGTAAGACGAGGCACACAGCTCGTGACGCGGGAACGGAGGAATGCTGCTGGAAGACGACAAGGGGGACTCGAGACCAATGAACACGGAGGAGGAGAAACAGAGAGAGAGAGAGAGTGTGCATATAGCATAGAGATTTCCACAGTTTCCAAAAACAATTTGAAATGTGGACTCGTTAGACCACAGAACACTTTTCCACTTTGTATCAGTCCATCTTAGATGAGCTCAGGCCCAGCGAAGCCGACGGCGTTTCTGGGTGTTGTTGATAAACGGTTTTCGCCTTGCATAGGAGAGTTTTAACTTGCACTTACAGATGTAGCGACCAACTGTAGTTACTGACCGTGGGTTTCTGAAGTGTTCCTGAGCCTATGTGGTGATATCCTTTACACACTGATGTCGCTTTTTAATGCAGTATCGCCTGATTCAGTGTTGGTTTTCGGCCTTGCCGCTTACGTGCACTGATTTCTCTAGATTCTCTGCACCTTTTGATGATATTACGGAGCGTAGATGGTGAAATCCCTAAATTCCTTGCAATAGCTGCTTGAGAAAGGTTGTTCTTAAACTGTTCGACAATTTGCTCAGGCATTTGTTGACAAAGTGGTGACCTTCGCCCCGTCCCTGTTTGTGAATGACTGAGCATTTCATGGAAGCTGCCTTTATACCCAATCATGGCACCCACCTGTTCCCAATTAGCCTGTTCACCTGTGGGATGTTCCAAATAAGACTTTGATGAGCATTTTTTTCTCTCAGTCTTTTTTGCCACTTGTGCCAGCTTTTTTGAAACATGTTGCAGGCATCAAATTCCAAATGAGCTCATATTTGCAAAAAAAAATAACGTTTCTCAGTGTGAACATGAAATATCTTGTCCACATCTGCGGTCCCCTCCAAGGTTTCTCATTGTCATCCCATTGGGTTGAGTTTTTCCTTGCCCTGATGTGGGATCCGAGCCCAGGATGTCGTTGTGGCTTGTGCAGCCCTTTGAGACACTGGTGATTTAGGGCTATATAAGTAAGACTATTTCCACATCCAGTCCACTCCAAACAGGCTGAATGGGATTAAAGTGTGGGCTCTCAGGTTCTTAACACCACACTCATCCAAGCATTCCTTCCTAAAAAATGTAAATCCTACCTGAAGTCGAACGTTAGGAATGTGTGTCCTCCGCTCGGAGCTTGGGTGAGCTGAGAGAAGAAATGATGTCTCTAAGCAGATATCTGTATGCAGAAACATCAAACAAAGATGTTCTCTCTCCTGCTGGCAAATAAACAAAAACAGATCCAGGCTTTGGATCCTGGAAACTGTTGACAATCCTAAAGGACCGGCATCGTTTCTATCCTGCGGACCAGCACTCCAGTGAGTTAAAGGCCTACTGAAAGCCACTACTAGCGACCACGCAGTCTGATAGTTTATATATCAATGATGAAATCTTAACATTGCAACACATGCCAATACGGCCGGGTTAACTTATAAAGTGACTTTTAAAACTTCCCGGGAAATATCCGGCTGAAACGTCGCGGTATGATGACGTATGCGCGTGACGAAGTCCGAGTAACGGAAGTTATGGTACCCCGTAGAATCCTATACAAAAAGCTCTGTTTTCATTTCATAATTCCACAGTATTCTGGACATCTTTTGCAATTTGTTTAATGAACAATGAAGGCTGCAAAGAAGACAGTTGTAGGTGGGATCAGTGTATTAGCAGCGGACTACAGCAACACAACCAGGAGGACTTTGTTGGAGCGCTAGCCGCGCTAGCCGCCGACCTCACCTTGACTTTCTACGTCTCCGGGCCGCCAAACGCATCGGGTGAAGTCCTTCGTCCTTTTGACGATCGCTGGAACGCAGGTGAGCACGGGTGTTGATGAGCAGATGAGGGCTGGCTGGCGTAGGTGGAGAGCTAATGTTTTTAGCATAGCTCTGTGAGGTCCCGTTGCTAAGTTGCTAAGTTAGCTTCAATGAGGTCGTTAGCACAGCATTGTTAACCTTCGCCAGCCTGGAAAGCATTAACCGTGTATTTACATGTCCACGGTTTAATAGTATTGTTGATTTTCTATCTATCCTTCCAGTCAGAGGTTTATTTCTTTTGTTTGTATATGCAGTTAAAGCACGATGCTATCACGTTAGCTCGTAGCTAAAGCATTTCGCCGATGTATTGTCGTGGAGATAAAAGTCACTGTGAATGTCCATTTGGCGTTCTGGACTCTCATTTTCAAGAGGATATAGTATCCCAGGTGGTTTAAAATACAAATCCGTGATCCACAATAGAAAAAGGAGAGAGTGTGGAATCCAATGAGCCAGCTTGTACCTAAGTTACGGTCAGAGCGAAAAAAGATACGTCCATCACTGTCTCTCAAGTCCTTCACTGTAACGTTCCTCATCTACGAATCTTTCATCCTCGCTCAAATTAATGGGGTAATCGTCACTTTCTCGGTCCGAATCTCTCTCGCTCCATTGTAAACAACGGGGAATTGTGAGGAATACTAGCTCCTGTGACGTCACGCTACTTCCGCTACAGGCAAGGCTTTTTTTTATCAGCGAGCAAAAGTCTGCTATTCCCGTTTAAATAAAAAAAAATCATTTCAGTAGGCCTTTAAGGGCACCACGTTCTGTGCCTTGATGGCTTGGGGTAAATTAGGGCCTCTCCAATGGTGTGCCCCCCGTTGGCTATCATCAAGAAGAAATGGCTTCTTGACTCCCGTCTGACTCTTGTCCTCAGTTTCACCCACCCGGAATCTGCCATTCTGCCTCCAATTCCACGCTTTCCACGCCAGCGTATGCTCGGCGACAATTCCTTTGTCTGCACAATCAACATTATGCTGATCATGTTTGACGGAGCAGCTCGAGGCTTCGCTACGTAAAAAAATGACTGACATGAATTCTTCTACGGTCGTTGTCACACGTGTCATTTTGCCATCAATGGGGCCATCAAAACAAAGACAACATTGCAGAAAACAAACACACATACGGAGCAGGGCAGGGCTTTTTAAGGTTTTTGAGCTCAAATATTAACACTTAAAGGCCTACTGAAATGATTTTTTTTTATTTAAACGGGAATAGCAGATCCATTCTATGTGTCATACTTGATAATTTCGCGATATTGCCATATTTTTGCTGAAAGGATTTAGTTGAGAAAATCGACGATAAAGTTGGCAACTTTTGCTTGCTGATAAAAAAAAGCCTTGCCTGTAGCGGAAGTAGCGTGACGTCACAGGAGCTAGTATTCCTCACAATTCCCCGTTGTTTACAATGGAGCGAGAGAGATTCGGACCAAGAAAGTGATGATTACCCCATTAATTTGAGCCAGGATGAAAGATTCGTAGATGAGGAACGTTACAGTGAAGGACTTGAGAGGCAGCGATGGACGTATCTTTTTTCGCTCTGACCGTAACTTAGGTACAAGCTGGCTCATTGGATTCCACACTCTCTCCTTTTTCTATTGTAGATCACAGATTTGTATTTTAAACCACCTGGGATACTATATCCTCTTGAAAATGAGAGTCGAGAACGCGAAATGGACATTCAGTGCCTTTTATCTCCACGACAATACATCGGCGAAATGCTTTAGCTACGAGCTAACGTGATAGCATCGTGCTTTAACTGCATATAGAAACAAAAAAATAAACCCCTGACTGGAAGGATAGATAGAAAATCAACAATACTATTAAACCGTGGACATGTAAATACACGGTTAATGCTTTCCAGGCTGGCGAAGGTTAACAATGCTGTGCTAACGACGCCATTGAAGCTAACTTAGCAACCGGGCTGCACAGAGCTATGCTAAAAACATTAGCTCTCCACCTACGCCAGCCAGCCCTCATTTGCTCATCAACACCCGTGCTCACCTGCGTTCCAGCGATCGGCAGAAGGACGAAGGACTTCACCCGATGCGTTTGGCAGCCCGGAGACGTAGGAAGTCAAGGTGAAGTCGGCGGCTAGCGCGGCTAGCGCTCCAACAAAGTCCTCCTGGTTGCGTTGCTGTATTCCGCTGCTAATACACTGATCCCACCTACAACTGTCTTCTTTGCAGCCTTCATTGTTCATTAAACAAATTGCAAAAGATGTCCAGAATACTGTGGAATTATGAAATGAAAACAGAGCTTTTTGTATAGGATTCTACGGGTACCATAACTTCCGTTACTCGGACTTCGTCACGCGCATACGTCATCATACCGCGATGTTTCAGCCGGATATTTCCCGGGAATTTTAAAATGTCACTTTATAAGTTAACCCGGCCGTATTGGCATGTGTTGCAATGTTAAGATTTCATCATTGATATATAAACTATCAGACTGCGTGGTCGGTAGTAGTGGCTTTCAGTAGGCCTTTAATCAGTCATCTTACTCTTGATTTTAATCTTATTCAATGATTACCGTATTTTACGGACTATAGAGCGCATCCATATATAAGCCGCACCCACTAAAACAGAAAGAAACTAAATTTTCATATATTAGTCGCACCGGACTATATATATATATATATATATATATATATATATATATATATATATATATATATATATATATATATATATATATATATATATATATAGTTTTTTCCGCAAAAATATTCTGTAAATGTTTATTTACATACCTTAATTGTTTTCCAAATAAAACAATGTAGTATCTATTAGTCTACAAAATAACATGTATAAGCGGCACTCACAACATTTTACAACATTTATTTTTTTTTCCATATATTAGCCACATCGGACCATAAGCCGCAAAAATGAGTTATTTACACAGAAATGTTCTGTAAATGCTTATTTACATACCTTAATTGTATCCAAATGAAACAATGTAGTATCTGTTAGTCTACAAAATAACATGTTTTCCCGTTTGGTGGAAGATTACCATATTTTCCGGACTGCAAAGCGCACCGGTATATAAGCCGCACTCACTAAATTGTACAAAAAACTAATAATATTTCATATATTAGCCACATCAGACCATAAGCCGCAGATGTATATGTTGTGAAATGAGTTATTTACACATAAATATTCTGTAAATGTTCATTTATATACCTTCATTGTTTTCCAAATGAAACAATGTAGTAAGCCGCATGTATATACAGTACGCTGTGAAATGAGTTATTTGTACAGAAATGTTTTGTAATTGTTTATTTCCATACCTTAATTGTTTCCAAACGGTGTCTGTAACACGGCAGTAAAACGGCTGATCAAACAAAACATAAGTCATCATCCCAGACCCACTAGCTGCGCAAGTGAGCTCTCCAATCAGCTAAACAGACTCAGTAACTCCACGCTGACACGCCATAAGTGTGTGAATGTGTGAGTGTGAATGGGTGAGTGTGATGCTTATAGTTCGGAATTTACGGTAGTTCAATCTTCGATGCTCCCAGGAGCAGAAGTCAAAACATTTGCTGAAGTTTTGAACAACTGAAAATATTTAGTGGAATTCCGAATTTGACCACGTTTTAAAGTTCCTTTGTGTGAAGGATTGTTCTTCAAGCTTCAGGCTGCTCGCTACTTCCGAGTTGTGGCTCTTTAGAATCCTAGAGTGAACAGTAGAAGTGCAACACGACAGAGTTGTGGGTCTTTAGAATCCTAGCGTGGACAGTAGAAGTGTGAAACTTCCGAGTTGTGGGTCTTTAGAATCCTAGAGTGAACAGTAGAAGTGTGAAACCTCCAAGTTGTGGGCCTTTAGAATCCTAGAGTGAACAGTAGAAGTGTGAAACTTCCGAGTTGTGGGTCTTTAGAATCCTAGAGTGAACAGTAGAAGTGTGAAACCTCCAAGTTGTGGGTCTTTAGAATCCTAGAGTGAACAGTAGAAGTGCGACACTTCCGATTTGTGGGTCTTTAGAATCCTAGAGTGAACAGTAGAAGTGCAACACGACAGAGTTGTGGGTCTTTAGAATCCTAGAGTGAACAGTAGAAGTGCGACACTTCCGATTTGTGGGTCTTTAGAATCCTAGAGTGAACAGTACAAGTGCAACACGACAGAGTTGTGGGTCTTTAGAATCCTAGAGTGAACAGTAGAAGTGCGACACGACAGAGTTGTGGGTCTTTAGAATCCTAGAGTGAACAGTAGAAGTGCAACACGACAGAGTTGTGGGTCTTTAGAATCCTAGAGTGAACAGTAGAAGTGCGACACGACAGAGTTGTGGGTCTTTAGAATCCAAGAGTGAACAGTAGAAGTGCGACACGACAGAGTTGTGGGTCTTTAGAATCCTAGAGTAAACAGTAGAAGTGCGAAACTTCTGAGTTGTGGGTCTTTAGAATCCTAGAGTGAACAGTAGAAGTGCAACACGACAGAGTTGTGGGTCTTTAGAATCCTAGAATGAACAGTAGAAGTGCGACACGACAGAGTTGTGGGTCTTTAGAATCCTAGAGTGAACAGTAGAAGTGCGACACGACAGAGTTGTGGGTCTTTAGAATCCTAGAGTAAACAGTAGAAGTGCGACACGACAGAGTTGTGGGTCTTTAGAATCCTAGAGTGAACAGTAGAAGTGCGACACGACAGAGTTGTGGGTCTTTAGAATCCTAGAGTGAACAGTAGAAGTGCAACACGACAGAGTTGTGGGTCTTTAGAATCCTAGAGTGAACAGTAGAAGTGCGACACTTCCGATTTGTGGGTCTTTAGAATCCTAGAGTGAACAGTACAAGTGCAACACGACAGAGTTGTGGGTCTTTAGAATCCTAGAGTGAACAGTAGAAGTGCGACACGACAGAGTTGTGGGTCTTTAGAATCCTAGAGTGAACAGTAGAAGTGCAACACGACAGAGTTGTGGGTCTTTAGAATCCTAGAGTGAACAGTAGAAGTGCGACACGACAGAGTTGTGGGTCTTTAGAATCCAAGAGTGAACAGTAGAAGTGCGACACGACAGAGTTGTGGGTCTTTAGAATCCTAGAGTAAACAGTAGAAGTGCGAAACTTCTGAGTTGTGGGTCTTTAGAATCCTAGAGTGAACAGTAGAAGTGCAACACGACAGAGTTGTGGGTCTTTAGAATCCTAGAGTGAACAGTAGAAGTGCGACACGACAGAGTTGTGGGTCTTTAGAATCCTAGAGTGAACAGTAGAAGTGCGACACGACAGAGTTGTGGGTCTTTAGAATCCTAGAGTAAACAGTAGAAGTGCGACACGACAGAGTTGTGGGTCTTTAGAATCCTAGAGTGAACAGTAGAAGTGCGACACGACAGAGTTGTGGGTCTTTAGAATCCTAGAGTGAACAGTAGAAGTGCAACACGACAGAGTTGTGGGTCTTTAGAATCCTAGAGTGAACAGTAGAAGTGCGACACGACAGAGTTGTGGGTCTTTAGAATCCAAGACTGAACAGTAGAAGTGCGACACGACAGAGTTGTGGGTCTTTAGAATCCTAGAGTAAACAGTAGAAGTGCGAAACTTCTGAGTTGTGGGTCTTTAGAATCCTAGAGTGAACAGTAGAAGTGCAACACGACAGAGTTGTGGGTCTTTAGAATCCTAGAGTGAACAGTAGAAGTGCGACACGACAGAGTTGTGGGTCTTTAGAATCCTAGAGTGAACAGTAGAAGTGCAACACGACAGAGTTGTGGGTCTTTAGAATGCTAGAGTGAACAGTAGAAGTGCAACACGACAGAGTTGTGGGTCTTTAGAATCCTAGAGTGAACAGTAGAAGTGTGACACGACAGAGTTGTGGGTCTTTAGAATCCTAGAGTGAACAGTAGAAGTGCGACACGACAGAGTTGTGGGTCTTTAGAATCCTAGAGTGAACAGTAGAAGTGCAACACGACAGAGTTGTGGGTCTTTAGAATCCTAGAGTGAACAGTAGAAGTGCGACACGACAGAGTTGTGGGTCTTTAGAATCCTAGAGTGAACAGTAGAAGTGCAACACGACAGAGTTGTGGGTCTTTAGAATCCTAGAGTGAACAGTAGAAGTGCGACACGACAGAGTTGTGGGTCTTTAGAATCCTAGAGTGAACAGTAGAAGTGCGACACGACAGAGTTGTGGGTCTTTAGAATCCTAGAGTAAACAGTAGAAGTGCGACACGACAGAGTTGTGGGTCTTTAGAATCCTAGAGTGAACAGTAGAAGTGCGACACGACAGAGTTGTGGGTCTTTAGAATCCTAGAGTGAACAGTAGAAGTGCAACACGACAGAGTTGTGGGTCTTTAGAATCCTAGAGTGAACAGTAGAAGTGCGACACGACAGAGTTGTGGGTCTTTAGAATCCAAGACTGAACAGTAGAAGTGCGACACGACAGAGTTGTGGGTCTTTAGAATCCTAGAGTAAACAGTAGAAGTGCGAAACTTCTGAGTTGTGGGTCTTTAGAATCCTAGAGTGAACAGTAGAAGTGCAACACGACAGAGTTGTGGGTCTTTAGAATCCTAGAGTGAACAGTAGAAGTGCGACACGACAGAGTTGTGGGTCTTTAGAATCCTAGAGTGAACAGTAGAAGTGCAACACGACAGAGTTGTGGGTCTTTAGAATGCTAGAGTGAACAGTAGAAGTGCAACACGACAGAGTTGTGGGTCTTTAGAATCCTAGAGTGAACAGTAGAAGTGTGACACGACAGAGTTGTGGGTCTTTAGAATCCTAGAGTGAACAGTAGAAGTGCGACACGACAGAGTTGTGGGTCTTTAGAATCCTAGAGTGAACAGTAGAAGTGCAACACGACAGAGTTGTGGGTCTTTAGAATCCTAGAGTGAACAGTAGAAGTGCGACACGACAGAGTTGTGGGTCTTTAGAATCCTAGAGTGAACAGTAGAAGTGCAACACGACAGAGTTGTGGGTCTTTAGAATCCTAGAGTGAACAGTAGAAGTGCGACACGACAGAGTCTGATAGAAAGAAGTCCCAGAAGCTCAGGCACAAGTAGGACACGTGAAATATGACAGCACCCGGAGGAGCCTCAGCTCTGAGTATTTATTCCAATATTTGCAGACGTTAACGACTGTGGCCATTGTTGCCTCCTCCTTGTCAGCGTGATGAATGTACTCTCAGCTCTCCGACTGAGCGCTGCTTTTTCCCAATGTCCTCTGACAATGAACGATTGTCTGTTTGTGGCACGGACATAGCATCAAGACGTTGAAGAAGCTCCGCCCCCACCCCAGTAAAGGACAAACATCCTCTGTGTGACTTCCTGGAGACCATCTTGCATTATTGCATGAACAGCTGTGACAGGACATGAGAATAATCATCTTTTATGCCACTCTCTGACATCATTTGGTGTGGCCTCACCACTTTGGCCTTTCCCAACCTGGTTTCAGCCAAGGCACATTTTGTTCATTGACAAAATCCACCAGCGGGAAACTTTAAAGGCCTACTGAAAGCCACTACTAGCGACCACGCAGTCTGATAGTTTATATATCAATGATGAAATCTTAACATTGCAACACATGCCAATACGGCCGGGTGACATTTTAAATTTCCCGCTAAACTTCCGGTTGAAAAAGCCTTTGGAGGATGACGTATGCGCGTGACGTAGCCAGTGGAACAGAGGTATGCCTTCCCCATTGAATACAATACAAAAAGCTCTGTTTTCATCGCATAATTCCACAGTATTCTGGACATCTGTGTTGGTGAATCTTTTGCAATTTGTTTAATGAACAATGAAGACTGCAAAGAAGAAAGCTGTAGGTGGGATCGGTGTATTAGCGGCTGGCTGCAGCAACACAAGCAGGAGGACTTTGACTTGGATAGCAGACGCGCTATCCGACGCTAGCCGCCGACCGCACCGATGATCGGGTGAAGTCCTTCGTCGCGCCGTCGATCGCTGGAACGCAGGTGAGCACGGGTGTTGATGAGCAGATGAGGGCCGGCGTAGGTGGAGCGCTAATGTTTTTATCGTAGCTCTGACGAGGTCCCGTAGCTAAGTTAGCTTCAATGGCGTCGTTAGCAACAGCATTTCTAGGCTTTCGCCAGGCGGCACAGCATTAACCGTGTAGTTACAGGTCCAGTGTTTGGATCGGTGTCTCCTTATAGTAGTATTGTTGATCTTCTGTCTATCCTTCCAGTCAGGGATTTATTTATTTTGTTTCTATATGCAGTTAAGCATGATGCTATCACGTTAGCTGTTAGTGGTTTCAAATACAAATCTGTGGTCCACAATAGAAAAAGGAGAGAGTGTGGAATCCAATGAGCCAGCTTGTACCTAAGTTATGGTCAGAGCGAAAAAAAGATGCGTCCTGCACTGCACTCCAGTCCTTCACTCTCACTTTCCTCATCCACAAATCTTTCATCCTCGCTCAAATTAATGGGGTAATCGTCGCTTTCTCGGTCCGAAACGCTCTAGCTGCTGGTGTAAACAATGTGGGAAATGTGAGGAGCCTTTCAATTGACTACGTCACGCTACTTCCGGTACAGGCAAGGCTTTTTTTAAATCAGATACCAAAAGTTGCAAACTTTATCGTCAATGTTCTCTACTAAATCCTTTCAGCAAAAATATAGCAATATCGCGAAATGATCAAGTATGACACATAGAATGGATCTGCTATTCCCGTTTAAATAAAAACAATTCATTTCAGTAGGCCTTTAAGAGAATAAACTCAGTAGTCGATATTGACGATAACAAGTCGTCCTTGCAATGACTTTGAACCACAACTATAGCTCTAGTCTCAGTACTCTCACCACATGTCACATCACACCGTGACTTATTTGGAGTTTTTTGGTGTCTTCAGTGTTTTAGTTCTTGTCTTGCGCTCTTATTTTGGTGGCTTTTCGTGTTTTGTTGGTATTTTCCTGTAGCCGCTTCATGTCTTCCTTTGAGCGATGTTCCCCTCACCTGCTTTGTTATAGCACAATCAAGACTATGTAAGTTGTTGCTATCCTTCTTTGTGGGGACATTGTTGATTGTCACGTCATGTTGTGGACGCCGTCTTTGCTCCACACGCTGTAAGTCTTTGCTGTCCTCCAGCGTTCTGTTTTTGTTGACTTTGCAGCCAGTTTAGTTTTAGTTTCGTTCTGCAGAGCCTTCCCTAAGCTTCAATGCCTTTTCTTAGGGGCACTCATCTTTTGTTTATTTTTGGTTTAGGCATTGATACCTTTTTACCTGCACGCTGCCTCCCGCTGTCGTCTGCATGTTGTGATCACAACAAACCATGTTGACGGATTGTTCTAGGGTCAAAGTGTAAAAGGCAGCTAAGCCCGTGACCTTCCATCCCTCAGGCTGTACTGCATCAACAAGCCACATCAGCGTGTAAAGGATATCACCACATGGGCTCAGGAACACTTCAGAAAGCCACTGTCAGTAACTACAGTTGGTCGCTACATCTGTAAGTGCAAGTTAAAACTCTCCTATGCAAGGCAAAAACCGTTTATCAACAACACCCAGAAACGCTTCGCTGGGCCTGAGCTCATCTAAGATGGACTGATACAAAGTGGAAAAGTGTTCTGTGGTCTGACGAGTCCACATTTCAAATTGTTTTTGGAAACTGTGGACGTCGTGTCCTCCGGACCAAAGAGGAAAAGAACCATCCGGATTGTTCTAGGCGCAAAGTGTAAAAGGCAGCATGTGTGATGGTATGGGGGTGTATTAGTGGCCAAGACATGGGCAACTTACACATCTGTGAAGGCAGCATTAATGCTGAAAGGTACATACAGCTTTTGGAGCAACATATGTTGCCATCCAAGCAACGTTACCATGGACGCCCCTGCTTATTTCAGCAAGACAATGCCAAGCCACGTGTTACATCCACGTGGCTTCATAGTAAAAGAGTGCAGGTACTAGACTGGCCTGCCTGTAGTCCAGACATTGGCATATATATATATATATATATATATATACAGTATATACTGTATACACCTTTACATACCTATACTGTATATACCTATATACATGGTGTGCCGCGGCACAGTGGTTGAAAAACACTGCAATAGACAAACATGTCCTTTTTTCCTGCTTGGGATGGAATGTGTTATGAAGCGGAACCAACTAATCAGTAAGCGCTTAGCGGCGCTGGCGGGCGGCGAGCGTCTACCCACCGCCCAGCCTTGACCGATCCGCATGCTTGGCTTCCCCCGCACCCCCAGGCTCGCTGCCAAGGCTGACCTGCCACTCGGGTGTAGAACGCTGAAGGGAAAAGGAACTGCAGTGGGCTTTTAAAGGCCTACTGAAACCCACTACTACCGACCACGCAGTCTGATAGTTTATATATCAATGATGAAATCTTAACATTATAACACATGCCAATACGGCCGGGTTAACTTATAAAGTGACATTTTAAATTTGCCGCTAAACTTCCGGTTCGAAACGCCTCTGAGGATGACGTATGCGCGTGACGTAGCCCGACGAACACGGGTATGCCTTCCACATTGAAGCCGATACGAAAAAGCTCTGTTTTCATTTCATAATTCCACAGTATTCTGGACATCTGTGTTCGTGAATCTGTTTCAATCATGTTCATTGCATTATGGAGAAGGAAGCCGAGCAAGCAAAGAAGAAAGTTGTCGGTGCGAAATGGACGTATTTTTCGAACGTAGTCAGCCACAACAGTACACAGCCGGCGCTTCTTTGTTTACATTCCCGAAAGATGCAGTCAAGATGGAAGAACTCGGATAACAGAGACTCTAACCAGGAGGACTTTTGATTTGGATACACAGACGCCTGTAGAGAACTGGGACAACACAGACTCTTACCAGGATTACTTTGATTTGGATGACAAAGACGCAGACGTGCTACTGTGAGTATGCAGCTTTGGCTTTTTTTTGCGTATGTACGTAACTTTTTTTAAATATATAAGCTTTATGAACCTTGGGTTAGGTGAACGGTCTTTTGGGCTGAGTGATTGTGTGTGTTGATCATGTGTTTGAATTGTATTGGCGTGTTCTATGGAGCTAGGAGCTAGCAGAGGAGCTAGGAGCTAGCATAACACGTACCGTACCGTACGTGCGCGTCACGTACGTAACTTTTTAAAAATATATAAGCTTTATGAACCTTGGGTTAGGTGAACGGTCTTTTGGGCTGAGTGATTGTGTGTGTTGATCGGGTGTTTGAATTGTATTGGCGTGTTCTATGGAGCTAGGAGCTAGCAGAGGAGCTAGGAGCTAGCATAACAAACACGCAGGTGTTATTATGCAGGATTAATTTGTGGCATATTAAATATAAGCCTGGTTGTGTTGTGGCTAATAGAGTATATATATGTCTTGTGTTTATTTACTGTTGTAGTCATTCCCAGCTGAATATCAGGTACCGTGAGTATGCAGCCTTGGCTGCTAAACATTCGATAACTTGACCGTATGTGCGCGTCACGTACGTAACTTTTTAAAAATATATAAGCTTTATGAACCTTGGGTTAGGTAAACGGTCTTTTGGGCTGAGTGATTGTGTGTGTTGATCAGGTGTTTGAATTGTATTGGCGTGTTCTATGGAGCTAGGAGCTAGCAGAGGAGCTAGGAGCTAGCATAACAAACACGCAGGTGTTTTTATGCAGGATTAATTTGTGGCATATTAAATATAAGCCTGGTTGTGTTGTGGCTAATAGAGTATATATATGTCTTGTGTTTATTTACTGTTGTAGTCATTCCCAGCTGAATATCAGGTCACCCCCGGCTCTCACAGCATCTTCCCTATCTGAATAGCTTCAACTCCCCACTAGTCCTTCACTTTCACTTTACTCATCCACAAATCTTTCATCCTCGCTCAAATTAATGGGGAAATTGTCGCTTTCTCGGTCCGAATCTCTCTCACTTCATGCGGCCATCATTGTAAACAATAGGGAACTTTGCGTATATGTTCAACTGACTACGTCACGCTACTTCCGGTAGGTGCAAGCCTTTTTTTTATCAGATACCAAAAGTTGCAATCTTTATCGTCGTTGTTCTATACTAAATCCTTTCAGCAAAAATATGGCAATATCGCGAAATGATCAAGTATGACACATAGAATAGATCTGCTATCCCCGTTTAAATAAAAAAAATTCATTTCAGTAGGCCTTTAAAGCAGGCGCTGATGGAACACGGGTCCTTCAAAGCGGTGACACGGCACTTTCCTGCTTCTTTCTTTCAGTGGGAAGCCAAAAGTCAACAGATTTCATTCTGTACAACATTTTTGGACCATAGAAATGATTACGATTGAATTAATTTCTTTCAGAGTCAAGCGGGACAGGTCATGTTTTAAGACCCAGCAAACAGTTTGAGTTGATGCAGATTAAACTGATAGTTGGAACCTTTCAAGGTATATTTGTGTTGGCTTCAATCACAATCAATCAATCAACCTTTATTGAGATAGTCCTTGATCACAAGTGTCTCAAAGGGCTTCACAAAACACAACCAGGCCATCCCTGATCTGAACACACAACCAAGCTATCTCCAAAAGCCCAAACTGGGGAAAAGAAGGAACTTTGGGAAGGGGCTGCAGATGTGGGGACCCCCTCCGGGGTGACGGGCTGCAATGGTTACCGAGGGGGCACAATTATTGAATTGGTAGATTAATAGATCATTTGAGAGTCCAGTCCTAGGTATATACAGTATAGATATATATGTGTGTGTATATATATATATATATATATATATATATATATATAGGGGTTCACATCTATTATATATATATATATATATATATATATATATATATATATATATATATATAATAGATGTGAACCCTATATATATATATATATATATATATATATATATATATATATATATATATAATAGATGTGAACCATATATATATATATATATATATATATATATATATACATATATATATATATATATATATATATATATATATATATATATATATATATATATATATATATATATAATAGATGTGAACCCTATATATATATATATATATATATATATATATATATATATATATATATATATATATATATATATATATATATATATATATATATATATATAGGGTTCACATCTATTATATATATATAGGGTTCACATCTATTATATATATATAGGGTTCACATCTATTATATATATATATATATATATATATATATATATATATATATATATATATATATGTATATATATATATATATATATATATATATATATATAGGGTTCACATCTATTATATATATATATATATATATATATATATATATATATATATATATAAAAATAGGGTTCACATCTATTATATATATATATATATATATATATATATATATATATATATATATATATATATATATATATATATATATATATATATATATAGGGTTCACATCTATTATATATATATATATATATATATATATATATATATATATATATATATATATATATATATATATATATATATATATATATATATATATATATATATATATATAATAGATGTGAACCCTATATATATATATATATATGTATATATATATATATATATATATATATATATATATATATATATATATATATATATACATATATATATATATATATAGGATTCACACACTGCTCTCATGTACTTATCTCAACTGCATATTACATGAATGTATTATTTATTACTTTCCTTAGTAATTCATTACATCTATTAAAGAGTAATTATACTAGTAATTAAACTACTTTTATAATTGATTAGTCATTTTTCAGAACACTGACAGTAATGTGGTGTTGAGTTTGAACTAAACACTTTGCACATTTTATTTAAAACAACATTACACATCGTTTAGCTCCATGTGGCCCAGGTCTACGTTACAGTATTTAAGACGCCATATAATAATGATCTCTAAATGATTTTAGCCACTCAAACGAGAGAGTTGGGTGCAAAATAATGCCGAGCTTTTTTACAAAGTTGCTTTGTACGATTGTTTTCTTGTCAAAATCCAACGTAGTCCCCTTGAACAAGTGCCTAGGTCTAGCAGGACCCTTAGCATTAGGGCGCAAGACACTCCTACAGACATCACACATGGGTCCCTTTAGTAAGTAAGAATAGTTGTAGTTATATTGTAAAAGTGACAAATGTTGCTCGGAGTGATGACTGAAGAATCCATACGAGTAGAAACGCTATGGACGGCTAGAAGACAGAAGGACACTTGTACTTCCTGTTGAACGTTCAGTCTAGAATTATTTTAGTTATATTGTAAAACTGACAAACGTTGCTGGACTTTTGTTGTTGAACTTCCTGAAGTCCAACATTGTTTGAGGAATCCGAACGTTGAGGCAGCCCAGGATTGTTGACGCCAACAGACTGAAGAACCACGTGTGCCCATGGTGGCGTGGTCAGGTCCAGACTCTAATCCCTCCCACTGGCACCTGTCAGATAGAGGAACGTTGTCAGCGAGGCGAGGATTAGGTGGACCTGTCCACAGATGTTCCAGTCCAGGGTGGTCCCTGCCAGAGCCCAAAGCTGCTCCAAAAAGGTGACCTCGGATTTAGGCGAGCATGGAGGTTTTTAAAGATCGTCTCTAACTGTTTCTTGTCTCTTTTATGCCAAAAGTAGCAGTATCATCTCAAATAAATGCTATTTATCATCACGTATATATTACATGTTATTATGAATGTTACTAGATACTACATATATACTTACATCATGTATATATTACATGTTATTATGAATGTTACTACATGACATATATACTTACATCATGTATATATTACATGTTATTATGAATGTTACTACATGACATATATACTTACATCATGTATATATTACATGTTATTATGAATGTTACTACATGACATATATACTTACATCATGTATATATTACATGTTATTATGAATGTTACTACATGACATATATACTTACATCATGTATATATTACATGTTATTATGAATGTTACTACATGGCATATATACTTACATCATGTATATATTACATGTTATTATGAATGTTACTACATGACATATATACTTACATCATGTATATATTACATGTTATTATGAATGTTACTACATGACATATATACGTACATCATGTATATATTACATGTTATTATGAATGTTACTACATGACATATATACGTACATCATGTATATATTACATGTTATTATGAATGTTACTACATGACATATATACTTACATCATGTATATATTACATGTTATTATGAATGTTACTACATGACATATATACTTACATCATGTATATATTACATGTTATTATGAATGTTACTACATGACATATATACTTACATCATGTATATATTACATGTTATTATGAATGTTACTACATGACATATATACTTACATCATGTATATATTACATGTTATTATGAATGTTACTACATGACGTATATACTTACATCATGTATATATCACATGTTATTATGAATGTTACTACATGACGTATATACTTACATCATGTATATATCACATGTTATTATGAATGTTACTACATGACGTATATACTTACATCATGTATATATCACATGTTATTATGAATGTTACTACATGACGTATATACTTACATCATGTATATATTACATGTTATTATGAATGTTACTACATGACATATATACTTACATCATGTATATATTACATGTTATTATGAATGTTACTACATGACGTATATACTTACATCATGTATATATTACATGTTATTATGAATACTTACATTATGCATATTTACATGTTATTATGAATGTTACTAGATACTACATATATACTTACAGTGTGTATATAATACCTTGATGGAGGTTTTTGGATGTTTTTAGAGCACTTTATTGATTGACTCCTATTACCTCCATTGTTAGCCGACTCTTGCTAGTGTTTATTTATGACTTAGAATGCATAACGTGTTGTTGTGGTACACGAGGATTGTGGATGATGGATCCCCATGAAAGGAAGGATGTAGATCATTGATTGCTGCACTCTATTTAACTGACATGACATGACGACTGCTTGTGTGGTCCTTGCTTCCCGAGTACTATAAAACCGACTTTGACTGGCACGTTCATCTCAAATGTCACTTTATTGTCCATCTGGAACTTTGGTCTGAATGTCCAAATATGTACTGGCTGAGATACTAAACACTCAACAGATGTTCTGTTTACTTTTGGCACACCACCAGAGTTGTATACTTACGACCAATCATTCTTGGATACATTTTATTTACTAGTCATATTATTTGAAGTACCACATTTTCCGGACTATAAAGCACACTGATATATAACTTGCACCCAATGTTCCCTCTAATGTTTCATGTGTGTGAGCAAAGGCCAAAAGTCCGTGAGCATCGAGTGGAGGCCATGTGAGCAACATCACACGTGCACACCGTGGCTACACCCGCAGCACACCTGACTAAATAACAACTTACATCTCCATCCATACATCCATTTTATACCGCTTGTCCCTTTCGGGGTCGCCGGAACCTATCAGCTGCATTCGAGCGGAAGGCGGGGTACACCCTGGACAAGTCCCCACCTCATCGCAGGGCCAACACAGATAGACAGACAACATTCTTTTTATTATTATTATAATCAAATGACAGCAGTCATTTCCATTTGTAATAGAAGTGTTTAGGCCCACTTACAATGACAACAACAACAACAAATATTGTTTCCCATAAACTGCCAAGATACCTGTGGCGGTGGGGGCGTGGCTATGGGCGTGGTCACCATGACATCATCGAGTAATTTGCGTAATTTACTACAATGATTTGATTTTCTCTAAAAAGGCTCAAAAAATGTATACTTACTAATTAATAATAACAGTTTTGTTTTAAACGTCCATCCATCCATCCATTTTACAATATAATTACAACACTTTATGTACATATTTATATACAGATTTGAACAATAAGTTATTCACTGAAATATATTTATTAATTGTGGTTCTTACAAAAAATGTATCTTATAAAATATAAAAGCTAAAATGTCTCAAAAATCTGCCCCTTTAATTAGTGCATACTAAATAATATAACTTTAGCCTACTACTACAAGCATATTATTTACCAGCAACATAAAGTGAAACAGAGGCAGAGGTGTCCTGCCACAGTCAGTAACAAATAAACAGAAAACAGTAGTGGTCAAATACAAATAAGGCAACAAGAGAAGTATCCTACACTTCTCTTTTGTAAAGTAAATCTGAACAGCCGATATGGGCATCTACATCAACTATATGATTTGCCTGAGAAGCTGGAGAGGACAAAACAATTTAAAAAATTAGAAAAAAAATAAATAAAAAATAATAATAATATTTGGGGCGGACGTAATTCTTTCGTGGCGGGCCGCCACAAATAAATAATAATAATAATAATAATAATACCTGGGATTTATATAGCGCTTTTCTAAGTACCCAAAGTCGCTTTACATGTTAAAAACCCATCATTCATTCACACCTGGTGGTGGTAAGCTACTTTCGTAGCCACAGCTGCCCTGGGGTAGTCTGACGGAAGCAATAAATGAATGTGTGGGAAACCCTGTGTATTGTTTGTCTGGGTGGAGGTCCTGCTTTGGAAATAGTTTGTAGCCCTTTCAGACATTGCATTTAGTTCCTATTAAAACATCCACATGTTGCACAATGAGATGTAAGCAGGGGATCATGTGTACATTCCTGCAACTTCATATATTTTTATTAGTATTTATTTAATATACTAACAGCATTTCATGATTAGTATTTATAAATGAAGATTCCTAATAAATGACACTAGAATAAGCACACATTTGATTGGTAAATCATAGTGTAACGACCTGGAATGACACTTTATGTGTGGTGTTGGAGTTGTCCCACTTTTTGTGTGTCTGTAAAGGCATCACTGGCTAAGTGCCATATGTGCATGTGTTGGCGCAAGTGAGAAAGAGCGAGCGGGTGCTGTTGATATAACAAAGTTGCTTTTGGTGTGGTGTGTACTGCAGAAAATGACCACTTTGGCTAGATATCTTTTTTTTTTACTAATGTTTTGGTGATGTGTTTATGGCCGACAATAAAGAGTTTAGCTCAGTAAAGTGATGGATGGAATTCATGTCCTCAAAGCGTCTCGACAGACGTTACAATATTTGAACAAGGACGACGAAAACTGTTTTCTCTGTCGTGTCGAAAATTGTTATGCGCTTATTTTTTTATTTGATTTTGTGCGTGGCATAGATTTGCTGTGCGCAAAGGACGCTTGAGCAGTGCGCAATTGCACAGGCGCGCACCAAAGAGGGAACATTGCTTGCACCCACTACATTTTACAATAAAAACATAGTTTTCCCATTTATTAGCCGCATCTGACTATAATATATACATTGTGAAATGTGTTATTTACAAACAAATATTCTGTAAATGTTTATTTACATACCTTAATTGTTTCCAAATGAAGCAGTGTAGTATCTGTTAGTCTACAAAATAACATGCCCCCCCCCCCAATTTGGTGGAAGATTACTGTATTTTCCAGACTACAAAGCACACCAGTATATAAGTCGCACCCACTACGTTTTACAAGAAAAAAATGTTTTCCATATATTAGCCACACCAGACTATAAGTGGCAGATATATACGTTGTGAAATGAGTTATTTACACAGACATATTCTGTAAATGTTTATTTACATACCTTAATTGTTTCCAAATGAAGCAATGTAGTATCTGTTAATCTATAAAATAACTTTTTTTTTTTCCTATTTGGTGGAACATTACCGTATTTTCCAGACATACAAAGTTTGCCGGTATATAAGTTGCACCCACTATATTTTACAAGCAAAAAAATATGTTTCTATATATTAGTCGCATATTATGTTTATTTACATACCTTAATTGTTTCCAAACGGTGTCTGTCACACGGCAGTGAAATGGCTGATCAAACAAAACGTCAGTCATGGTCCTGGAGCCACTAGCTTGCGCAAGCTAGCTCTCCAATCAGCTAAACAGACTCCATAACTCCACGCTGACGTTTTGCTGAATTTGCTGAGGAATTTGTGAAAGTGAAACAATTCAAAATGAATGTAAGTTAATAATACTAACACAGACACTCGTAAACCTGTTAGCATATTAGCTAATGCTAACGACGCTAACTTGATTACATTACGATAGCAGGTAGAAATATGCATGAAAACACTCCTACAGACATCACACATGGGACACTTTAGTAAGTAAGAATAGTTTTAGTTATATTGTAAAACTTACAAACGCTGCTCGGAGTGATGAATGAAGAATCCCTACGAGTAGAAACGCTATGGACAGTTGTACGTCCAGTTACGGGCATTAAGATAAGAATTACATTTTCAACCTGCAACTCTTGCAGTGAGCAAACTTGTCCAAAAACAATAACGCACCTTTTTAAGTCCTCTGCTTGGGTTTAATGAAAACTATTGAACTTAAGACATTACGCAAAGAAAAATCCATAATTCAGCTGCACCCTTTTAAAAAGCTGCAAGGTTCAAAGTGTAGGAAAAATGTAGAGGCTTGTAGTCTGGCATTTATGTTAAAAGGTAAGAAATTAGCTAAAATGCAAGCGGAAAATTCTAGCATGCTAACATTAGCATGGTAACAGGGGAAGAGCGAGCATACTTCCTAGATGGTGCCATGTAATAACATTCCTGAGCTAACTAACCCTAACCCTAATTTTTAGGTAAAAAAAACCCCTAACCCTAGGTAAAAAAAAAAAAAAAAAAAAAAAATCCAAACCCGAACCCTAAACCTAATTTTTAGGTAAAAAAAAAAAAACAACTAACCCAAACCCTATTTTTTAGGTAAAAAAACCTAACTCTAGGTAAAAAAAAACAATAATCCGAACCCTAAACCTAATTTTTAGGTAAAACAAATCCTAACCCAAACCCTAATTTTTAGGTAAAAAAACAAAAAACAAATACTTAACCTACTTTTCAGGTAGAAAAAAAAACCCTAAACCAAACCCTAAACCAAATTTTTAGGTAAAAAAAAAATCCAAGCCCGAACCCTAAACCTCATTTTTAGGTTAAGAAACCCTAACCCAAACCCAAATTTTTAGGTAAAAACAAAAAAAACCTAACCCAAACCCTTAACCTATTTTTTAGGTAAAAAGAAAACCTAACCCAAACCCTGAACCTAATTTTTAGGTTAAAAAAAAAACCCGAACCCAAACCTGAGTTTTTAGGTAAAAAAAAAAACTAACCCAAACCCTAGAGCTAATTTTAGGTTAAAAAAAACCTAAACGCTAACCCAGTCCCTGATTTTTAGGTTAAAAAAAAAGTAACCCTGACCCTAATTTTTAGGTTAAAAAAAAACCTAACCCAAACCTTAAACCTAATGTTTAGGTAACACAATACAATAACCCTAACTCTATAGGTTAAAAAAAAAAAAAAACCTAACCCAAACACAGACCCTAATTTTTAGGTTGAAAAAATAACCTAACCCAAACCCTAAACCTAATTTTTAGGTTAAAAAAAAAACCCTAACCCTAACCCAAACTTGAGTTTTTAGGTAAAAAAAAAACCCTAACCCAAACTTGAGTTTTTAGGTTAAAAAAACAACCTAATCCAAACCCTAGACCTAATTTTAGGTTAAAAAAAACTAAACGCTAACCCAGTCCCTAATTTTTAGGTTAAAAAAAAAACTAACCCAAACTCTAAACCTAATTTTTAGGTAAAAACATAAAATGACCCTAACCCTATAGGTTAAAAAAAACAAAACCCTAACCCAAACACAGACCCTAATTTTTAGGTTGAAAAAATAACCTAACCCAAACCCTAAACCTAAATTTTAGGTAAAAAGAAAACCTAACCCAAACCCTGAACCTAATTTTTAGGTTAAAAAAAAAACCCTAACCCAAACCTGAGTTTTTAGGTAAAAAAAAAAACTAACCCAAACCCTAGAGCTAATTTTAGTCTAAAAAAAAACTAAACGCTAACCCAGTCTCTAATTTTTAGGTTAAAAAAAAAGTAACCCAGACCCTAATCTTTAGGTTAAAAAAAACCTAACCCAAACCCTAAACCTAATGTTTAGGTAAACAAATAAAATAACCCTAACTCTATAGGTTAAAAAAAAAAAACCCTAACCCAAACACAGACTCTAATTTTTAGGTTGAAAAAATAACCTAACCCAAACCCTAAACCTAATTTTTAGGTTAAAAAAAAACCCTAACCCTAACCCAAACTTGAGTTTTTAGGTAAAAAAAAAAAAACCTAATCCAAACCCTAGACCTAATTTTAGGTTAAAAAAAACTAAACGCTAACCCAGTCCCTAATTTTTAGGTTAAAAAAAAAAACTAACCCAGACCCTAATTTTTAGGTTGAAAAAAAACCTAACCCAAACCCTAAACCTAATTTTTAGGTAAAAAAATAAAATGACCCTAACCCTATAGGTTAAAAAAAACAAAACCCTAACCCAAACACAGACCCTAATTTTTAGGTTGAAAAAATAACCTAACCCAAACCCTAAACCTAATTTTTAGGTTAAAAAAAAAACCCTAACCCTAACCCAAACTTGAGTTTTTAGGTAAAAAAAAAACCCTAACCCAAACTTGAGTTTTTAGGTAAAAAAAAAACAACCTAATCCAAACCCTAGACCTAATTTTAGGTTAAAAAAAACTAAACGCTAACCCAGTCCCTAATTTTTAGGTTAAAAAAAACCAACCCAGACCCTAATTTTTAGGTTAAAAAAAAACCTAACCCAAACCCTAAACCTAATGTTTAGGTAAAAAAATAAAATGACCCTAACCCTATAGGTTAAAAAAAAAAAAAACCCTAACCCAAACACAGACCCTAATTTTTAGGTTGAAAAAATAACCTAACCCAAACCCTAAACCTAAATTTTAGGTAAAAAGAAAACCTAACCCAAACCCTGAACCTAATTTTTAGGTTAAAAAAAAAACCCTAACCCAAACCTGAGTTTTTAGGTAAAAAAAAAAACTAACCCAAACCCTAGAGCTAATTTTAGTCTAAAAAAAAACTAAACGCTAACCCAGTCTCTAATTTTTAGGTTAAAAAAAAAGTAACCCAGACCCTAATCTTTAGGTTAAAAAAAACCTAACCCAAACCCTAAACCTAATGTTTAGGTAAACAAATAAAATAACCCTAACTCTATAGGTTAAAAAAAAAAAACCCTAACCCAAACACAGACTCTAATTTTTAGGTTGAAAAAATAACCTAACCCAAACCCTAAACCTAATTTTTAGGTTAAAAAAAAACCCTAACCCTAACCCAAACTTGAGTTTTTAGGTAAAAAAAAAAAAACCTAATCCAAACCCTAGACCTAATTTTAGGTTAAAAAAAACTAAACGCTAACCCAGTCCCTAATTTTTAGGTTAAAAAAAAAACTAACCCAGACCCTAATTTTTAGGTTGAAAAAAAACCTAACCCAAACCCTAAACCTAATTTTTAGGTAAAAAAATAAAATGACCCTAACCCTATAGGTTAAAAAAAACAAAACCCTAACCCAAACACAGACCCTAATTTTTAGGTTGAAAAAATAACCTAACCCAAACCCTAAACCTAATTTTTAGGTTAAAAAAAAAACCCTAACCCTAACCCAAACTTGAGTTTTTAGGTAAAAAAAAAACCCTAACCCAAACTTGAGTTTTTAGGTAAAAAAAAAACAACCTAATCCAAACCCTAGACCTAATTTTAGGTTAAAAAAAACTAAACGCTAACCCATTCCCTAATTTTTAGGTTAAAAAAAAACCAACCCAGACCCTAATTTTTAGGTTAAAAAAAAACCTAACCCAAACCCTAAACCTAATGTTTAGGTAAAAAAATAAAATGACCCTAACCCTATAGGTTAAAAAAAAAAAAAACCCTAACCCAAACACAGACCCTAATTTTTAGGTTGAAAAAATAACCTAACCCAAACCCTAAACCTAAATTTTAGGTAAAACAAAAAAAAAACCTGTAACTAAAACCCTAACCCAAACCCTTAACCTATTTTTTAGGTAAAAAGAAAACCTAACCCAAACCCTGAACCTAATTTTTAGGTTAAAAAAAAAAACCCTAACCCAAACCTGAGTTTTTAGGTAAAAAAAAAAAACTAACCCAAACCCTAGACCTAATTTTAGGTTAAAAAAAAACTAAACGCTAACCCAGTCTCTAATTTTTAGGTTAAAAAAAAACCTAACCCAAGCCCTAAACCTAATTTTTAGGTAAAAAAATAAAATGACCCTAACCCTATAGGTTAAAAAAAACAAAACCCTAACCCAAACACAGACCCTAATTTTTAGGTTGAAAAAATAACCTAACCCAAACCCTAAACCTAAATTTTAGGTAAAAAGAAAACCTAACCCAAACCCTGAACCTAATTTTTAGGTTAAAAAAAAAACCCTAACCCAAACCTGAGTTTTTAGGTAAAAAAAACAACTAACCCAAACCCTAGAGCTAATTTTAGTCTAAAAAAAACTAAACGCTAACCCAGTCCCTAATTTTTAGGTTAAAAAAAAAACCAACCCAGACCCTAATTTTTAGGTTGAAAAAAAACCTAACCCAAACCCTAAACCTAATTTTTAGGTAAAAAAAATAAAATGACCCTAACCCTATAGGTTAAAAAAAACAAAACCCTAACCCAAACACAGACCCTAATTTTTAGGTTGAAAAAATAACCTAACCCAAACCCTAAACCTAATTTTTAGGTTAAAAAAAAAACCCTAACCCTAACCCAAACTTGAGTTTTTAGGTAAAAAAAAAACCCTAACCCAAACTTGAGTTTTTAGGTAAAAAAAAAACAACCTAATCCAAACCCTGGACCTAATTTTAGGTTAAAAAAAACTAAACGCTAACCCAGTCCCTAATTTTTAGGTTAAAAAAAAACCAACCCAGACCCTAATTTTTAGGTTAAAAAAAAACCTAACCCAAACCCTAAACCTAATGTTTAGGTAAAAAAATAAAATGACCCTAACCCTATAGGTTAAAAAAAAAAAAAACCCTAACCCAAACACAGACCCTAATTTTTAGGTTGAAAAAATAACCTAACCCAAACCCTAAACCTAAATTTTAGGTAAAACAAAAAAAAAACCTGTAACTAAAACCCTAACCCAAACCCTTAACCTATTTTTTAGGTAAAAAGAAAACCTAACCCAAACCCTGAACCTAATTTTTAGGTTAAAAAAAAAACCCTAACCCAAACCTGAGTTTTTAGGTAAAAAAAAAAACTAACCCAAACCCTAGAGCTAATTTTAGGTTAAAAAAAACTAAACGCTAACCCAGTCCCTAATTTTTAGGTTAAAAAAAAACTAACCCAGACCCCAATTTTTAGGTAAAAAAAAAACCTAACCCAAACCCTAAACCTAATGTTTAGGTAAAAAAATAAAATAACCCTAACTCTATAGGTTAAAAAAAAAAAAACCCTAACCCAAACACAGACCCTAATTTTAGGTTGAAAAAATAACCTAACCCAAACCCTAAACCTAATTTTTAGGTTAAAAAAAAAACCCTAACCCTAACCCAAACTTGAGTTTTAGGTAAAAAAAAAAACCTAATCCAAACCCTAGACCTAATTTTAGGTTAAAAAAAACTAAACGCTAACCCAGTCCCTAATTTTTAGGTTAAAAAAAAACTAACCCAGACCCTAATTTTTAGGTTAAAAAAAAAACCTAACCCAAACCCTAAACCTAATTTTTAGGTAAAAAAATAAAAATGACCCTAACCATATAGGTAAAAAAAAAAAAAAAAACCCTAACCCAAACACAGACCCTAATTTTTAGGTTGAAAAAATAACCTAACCCAAACCCTAAACCTAAATTTTAGGTAAAACAAAAAAAAAACCTGTAACTAAAACCCTAACCCAAACCCTTAACCTATTTTTTAGGTAAAAAGAAAACCTAACCCAAACCCTGAACCTAATTTTTAGGTTAAAAAAAAAACCCTAACCCAAACCTGAGTTTTTAGGTAAAAAAAAAAAAACTAACCCAAACCCTAGAGCTAATTTTAGGTTAAAAAAAAACTAAACGCTAACCCAGTGTCTAATTTTTAGGTTAAAAAAAAAGTAACCCAGACCCTAATCTTCAGGTTAAAAAAAAAACCTAACCCAAACCCTAAACCTAATGTTTAGGTAAACAAATAAAATAACCCTAACTCTATAGGTTAAAAAAAAAAAACCCTAACCCAAACACAGACCCTAATTTTTAGGTTGAAAAAATAACCTAACCCAAACCCTAAACCTAATTTTTAGGTTAAAAAAAAAAACCTAACCCTAACCCAAACTTGAGTTTTTAGGTAAAAAAAAAAAACCCTAATCCAAACCCTAGACCTAATTTTAGGTTAAAAAAAAACTAAACGCTAACCCAGTCCCTAATTTTTAGGTTAAAAAAAAACTAACCCAGACCCTAATTTTTAGGTTGAAAAAATAACCTAACCCAAACCCTAAACCTAAATTTTAGGTAAAACAAAAAAAAAACCTGTAACTAAAACCCTAACCCAAACCCTTAACCTATTTTTTAGGTAAAAAGAAAACCTAACCCAAACCCTGAACCTAATTTTTAGGTTAAAAAAAAAACCCTAACCCAAACCTGAGTTTTTAGGTAAAAAAAAAAACTAACCCAAATCCTAGAGCTAATTTTAGGTTAAAAAAAACTAAACGCTAACCCAGTCCCTAATTTTTAGGTTAAAAAAAAACTAACCCAGACCCCAATTTTTAGGTAAAAAAAAAACCTAACCCAAACCCTAAACCTAATGTTTAGGTAAAAAAATAAAATAACCCTAACTCTATAGGTTAAAAAAAAAAAAACCCTAACCCAAACACAGACCCTAATTTTAGGTTGAAAAAATAACCTAACCCAAACCCTAAACCTAATTTTTAGGTTAAAAAAAAAAACCTAACCCTAACCCAAACTTGAGTTTTTAGGTAAAAAAAAAAAACCTAATCCAAACCCTAGACCTAATTTTAGGTTAAAAAAAACTAAACGCTAACCCAGTCCCTAATTTTTAGGTTAAAAAAAAACTAACCCAGACCCTAATTTTTAGGTTAAAAAAAAAACCTAACCCAAACCCTAAACCTAATTTTTAGGTAAAAAAATAAAAATGACCCTAACCCTATAGGTAAAAAAAAAAAAAAAAACCCTAACCCAAACACAGACCCTAATTTTTAGGTTGAAAAAATAACCTAACCCAAACCCTAAACCTAAATTTTAGGTAAAACAAAAAAAAAACCTGTAACTAAAACCCTAACCCAAACCCTTAACCTATTTTTTAGGTAAAAAGAAAACCTAACCCAAACCCTGAACCTAATTTTTAGGTTAAAAAAAAAACCCTAACCCAAACCTGAGTTTTTAGGTAAAAAAAAAAAAACTAACCCAAACCCTAGAGCTAATTTTAGGTTAAAAAAAAACTAAACGCTAACCCAGTGTCTAATTTTTAGGTTAAAAAAAAAGTAACCCAGACCCTAATCTTCAGGTTAAAAAAAAAACCTAACCCAAACCCTAAACCTAATGTTTAGGTAAACAAATAAAATAACCCTAACTCTATAGGTAAAAAAAAAAAAACCCTAACCCAAACACAGACCCTAATTTTTAGGTTGAAAAAATAACCTAACCCAAACCCTAAACCTAATTTTTAGGTTAAAAAAACAAACCTAACCCTAACCCAAACTTGAGTTTTTAGGTAAAAAAAAAAAAACCTAATCCAAACCCTAGACCTAATTTTAGGTTAAAAAAAAACTAAACGCTAACCCAGTCCTTAATTTTTAGGTTAAAAAAAAACTAACCCAGACCCTAATTTTTAGGTTGAAAAAATAACCTAACCCAAACCATAAACCTAAATTTTAGGTAAAACAACAAAAAAAACCTGTAACTAAAACCCTAACCCAAACCCTTAACCTATTTTTTAGGTAAAAAGAAAACCTAACCCAAACCCTGAACCTAATTTTTAGGTTAAAAAAAAAAACCCTAACCCAAACCTGAGTTTTTAGGTAAAAAAAAAAAACTAACCCAAACCCTAGACCTAATTTTAGGTTAAAAAAAACTAAACGCTAACCCAGTCTCTAATTTTTAGGTTAAAAAAAAACCTAACCCAAGCCCTAAACCTAATTTTTAGGTAAAAAAATAAAATGACCCTAACCCTATAGGTTAAAAAAAACAAAACCCTAACCCAAACACAGACCCTAATTTTTAGGTTGAAAAAATAACCTAACCCAAACCCTAAACCTAATTTTTAGGTTAAAAAAAAACCCTAACCCTAACCCAAACTTGAGTTTTTAGGTAAAAAAAAACCCTAACCCAAACTTGAGTTTTTAGGTAAAAAAAAAAACCTAATCCAAACCCTAGAGCTAATTTTAGGTTAAAAAAAACTAAATGCTAACCCAGTCCCTAATTTTTAGGTAAAAAAAAAACCTAACCCAAACCCTAAACCTAATTTTTAGGTAAAAAAAATAAAATGACCCTAACCCTATAGGTTAAAAAAAAAAAAAAAACCCTAACCCAAACACAGACCCTAATTTTTAGGTTGAAAAAATAACCTAACCCAAACCCTAAACCTAATTTTTAGGTTAAAAAAAAAAAACCTAACCCTAACCCAAACTTGAGTTTTTAGGTAAAAAAAAAAAAAACCTAATCCAAACCCTAGACCTAATTTTAGGTTAAAAAAAAAAACTAAACGCTAACCCAGTCCCTAATTTTTAGGTTAAAAAAAAACTAACCCAGACCCTAATTTTTAGGTTAAAAAAAAAACCTAACCCAAACCCTAAACCTAATGTTTAGGTAAAAAAATAAAATAACCCTAACTCTATAGGTTAAAAAAAAAAAAACCTAACCCAAACACAGACCCTAATTTTTAGGTTGAAAAAATAACCTAACCCAAACCTAATTTTTAGTTAAAAAATAAAACCCTAACCCAAACTTGAGTTTTTAGGTAAAAAAAAAACCTAACCCAAACCCTAAACCTAATTTTTAGGTTAAAAAAATAAAATGACCCTAACCCTATAGGTTAAAAAAAACAAAACCCTAACCCAAACACAGACCCTAATTTTTAGGTTGAAAAAATAACCTAACCCAAACCCTAAACCTAAATTTTAGGTAAAACAAAAAAAAAACCTGTAACTAAAACCCAAATTTTTAGGTAAAAAAAAAATTAACCCTAACCCTAGGTAAAAAAAAACAACCCAAACCTGAACCCTGAACCTAATTTTTAGGTTAAAAAACCCTAACCAAACCCAGATTTTTGGTAAAAAACAAACCCTAAACCTAATTTTTTAGGTAAACAAAACCCCTAACCCAAACTAATTTAATGGTCAATAAAGGACATTTTATTTGAGATTGTCATCACTTGTGAGCAAAATGCTACATAATAAATCCTAGTTGCCTAATAATTCCCTCCCAAAGTGTTGCTTTCACTTTGTCATGACGGGAAGTGGCCATGTGTCTCAGACCGCAGGATTATTTGGGGGATTAAGCGCCTGGTGCTCGCTCCTGCGCCATGACGGTGCCTGCTTCTCCTCCCCAGTCTGAAGAGCCTCCCTCCCTCCCTCCCTCCATGATGAAACACGTCCAGGAACATAAACCTACAGTATCTTTGTGTGCGGCTTTCTGCAAGGAATAAATACAAATAGAAAATGACAGAAATATTAGCGGCGCTCATTTGATTCCCCCAGAAGGGAAGACTAATTCCATTTCTCATGATGGATCCTTCATGAGTCTTCTCATTTCAGATGACATTTTCATTCTTCATTGTATCAAATACGAGACACACAAGCAATGACATGCAGACTAGCAACATGTTGCCCATTGATGAGACATCTGGGACATTTAAATACATCACAATACATATGTGACCTCATAGTCAATGTACTGTAAATAATACTGTATATTGTAACATGTTTATTACAATACTTCAAACAGAACACATAGTCAATGTACTGTAAATAATACTGTATATTGTAACATGTTTATTACAATACTTCAAACAGAACACATAGTCAATGTACTGTAAATAATACTGTATATTGTAACATGTTTATTACAATACTTCAAACATAACACACATAGTCAATGTACTGTAAATAATACTGTATATTGTAACAGGTTTATTACAATACTTTAAATATAACACACAAGGTAAATGTACTGTACATAATACTGTATATTGTAACATGTTTATTACAATACTTCAAACAGAACACATAGTCAATGTACTGTAAATAATACTGTATATTGTAACATGTTTATTACAATACTTTAAATATAACACACAAGGTAAATGTACTGTACATAATACTGTATATTGCTCAAAAAGGTTCATTATGTCTTTTTAATCACATACTTTTCACATTTTCTTGTAATCAGACAATATTTTCGGTATATTAGATAGAATTTGTAGGTAAAACAAACCCTAAACTTAACCTCTAACCCTAACCCTAAACCTAATTTTTAGGTAAAAAAAAATCCCTACCCCTAACTTCTAACACTAATTATTAGATTAAAAATAAAAAACCTAACCAAAACCCTAATTATTAGGTACAAAAAAACCTAAACCCTGATTTTTAGGTTAAAAAAACAAACAACAAACGCTAAACCTAACCCATAGCATAAACCTAATCCTAATTTTTAGGTAAAAAAAAACACTAACCCAAACCCAAATCCTAAACCTAATTTTTAGATTAAAAAAAACCCCTACCCCTAACCTCTAACACTAATTCTTAGGTAAAAAAAAAAACAAACAAACCCTGATTTTTAGGTTAAAAAATAAACCCTAACCCAAACCCATACCATAAACCTAATCCTAGTTTTTAGATTAAAAAAAAACACTAACCCAAATCATAAACCTAATTTTTATGTTACAAGATAAACCCAACCCTAATTTTTAGGTAAAAAAAAAAAATAGCCTAATGTAAACCCAAACCCTAAACCTAATTTTTAGGTTAAAAAAAATCCTAACCCTAAACCTAGTTTTTAGGTAAAAAAAAAAAAACCCTAACCCAAAACCCTAAACCTAACCCTAATTTTAAGGTAAAAAAAAATCCCTACCCCTAACCTCTGACACTAATTCTTAGGTAAAAATACATAAATAAAAAAAACTAACCGAAACCCTAATTATTAGGTACAAAAAAACAAAAAAACCCCAGATTTTTATGTAAAAAAATAAACCCTAACCCAAACCCATACCATAAACCTAATCCTAATTTTTAGATATAAAAAAAACACTAACTCAAACCCAAATCCTAAACCTAATTATTAGGTTAAAAGATAAACCTAACCCTACATTTTAGGTAAAAAAAAAAAGAGCCTAATTTAAACCCAAATCCTAAACCTATTTTTTAGGTAGAACAAACCCTAAATTTAACCTCTAACCCTAACCCTAAACCTAATTTTTAGATTTAAAAAAACCCCTACTCCTAACCTCTAACACTAATTCTTAGGTTAAAAAAAAAACCAAACCCTGATTTTTAGGTTAAAAAATAAACCCTAACCCAAACCCAAACCCATACCATAAACCTAATCCTAGTTTTTAGATAAAAAAAAAACACTAACCCAAATCATTAACCTAATTTTCATGTTAAAAGATAAACCCAACCCTAATTTTTAGGTGAAAAAAAAAAATAGCCTAATTTAAACCCAAACCCTAAACCTAATTTTTAGGTTAAAAAAAAATCCTAACCCTAAACCTAGTTTTTAGGTAAAAAAAAAAACCCTAACCCAAACCCTAAACCTAACCCTAATTTTAAGGTAAAAAAAAAATCCCTACCCCTAACCTCTGACACTAATTCTTAGGTAAAAATAAATAAATAAAAAAAACTAACCGAAACCCTAATTATTAGGTAAAACCCCCCCCCCCAAAAAACAGATTTTTAGGTAAAAAAATAAACCCTAACCCAAACCCATACCATAAACCTAATCCTAATTTTTAGATATAAAAAAAACACTAACTCAAACCCAAATCCTAAACCTAATTATTAGGTTAAAAGATAAACCTAACCCTAATTTTAAGGTAAAAAAAAATCCCTACCCCTAACCTCTGACACTAATTCTTAGGTAAAAATAAATAAATAAAAAAACTAACCGAAACCCTAATTATTAGGTAAAGCCCCCCCCCAAAAAAAACAGATTTTTAGGTAAAAAAATAAACCCTAACCCTAACCCATACCATAAACCTAATCATAATTTTTAGATTTAAAAAAAAAACCCTAACCCAAACCCAAATCCTAAACCTAATTTTTAGATAAAAAAAAACCCCTACCCCTAACCTCTAACACTAATTCTTAGGTAAAAAAACAAACCCAAACCCTGATTTTTAGGTTAAAAAATAAACCCTAACCCAAACCCATACCATTAACCTAATCCTAGTTTTTAGATAAAAAAAAAACACTAACCCAAATCATAAACCTAATTTTTATGTTAAAAGATAAACCCAACCCTAATTTTTAGGTTAAAAAAAAGAAGAAGCCTAATTTAAACCCAAATACTAAACCTAATGTTTAGGTAAAAAATGAATCCTAACCCTAACCCTAAACATAGTTTTTAGGTAAAAAAAAAAACCCTAACCCAAACCCTAAACCTAACCCTAATTTTAAGGTAAAAAAAAATCCCTACCCCTAACCTCTGACACTAATTCTTAGGTAAAAATACATAAATAAATAAACTAACCGAAACCCTAATTATTAGGTACAAAAAAACAAAAAAAACCCCAGATTTTTAGGTAAAAAAATAAACCCTAACCCAAACCCATACCATAAACCTAATCCTAATTTTTAGATATAAAAAAAACACTAACTCAAACCCAAATCCTAAACCTAATTATTAGGTTAAAAGATAAACCTAACCCTACATTTTAGGTAAAAAAAAAAGAGCCTAATTTAAACCCAAATCCTAAACCTATTTTTTAGGTAGAACAAACCCTAAATTTAACCTCTAACCCTAACCCTAAACCTAATTTTTAGATTTAAAAAAACCCCTACTCCTAACCTCTAACACTAATTCTTAGGTACAAAAAAAAACCAAACCCTGATTTTTAGGTTAAAAAATAAACCCTAACCCAAACCCAAACCCATACCATAAACCTAATCCTAGTTTTTAGATAAAAAAAAAAAACACTAACCCAAATCATTAACCTAATTTTCATGTTAAAAGATAAACCCAACCCTAATTTTTAGGTTAAAAAAAAAATAGCCTAATTTAAACCCAAACCCTAAACCTAATTTTTAAGTTAAAAAAAAATCCTAACCCTAAACCTAGTTTTTAGGTAAAAAAAAAAACCCTAACCCAAACCCTAAACCTAACCCTAATTTTAAGGTAAAAAAAAAATCCCTACCCCTAACCTCTGACACTAATTCTTAGGTAAAAATAAATAAATAAAAAAAACTAACCGAAACCCTAATTATTAGGTAAAACCCCCCCCCCAAAAAACAGATTTTTAGGTAAAAAAATAAACCCTAACCCAAACCCATACCATAAACCTAATCCTAATTTTTAGATATAAAAAAAACACTAACTCAAACCCAAATCCTAAACCTAATTATTAGGTTAAAAGATAAACCTAACCCTAATTTTAAGGTAAAAAAAAATCCCTACCCCTAACCTCTGACACTAATTCTTAGGTAAAAATAAATAAATAAAAAAACTAACCGAAACCCTAATTATTAGGTAAAGCCCCCCCCAAAAAAACCAGATTTTTAGGTAAAAAAATAAACCCTAACCCTAACCCATACCATAAACCTAATCCTAATTTTTAGATTTAAAAAAAAAACCCTAACCCAAACCCAAATCCTAAACCTAATTTTTAGATAAAAAAAACCCCTACCCCTAACCTCTAACACTAATTCTTAGGTAAAAAAACAAACCCAAACCCTGATTTTTAGGTTAAAAAATAAACCCTAACCCAAACCCATACCATAAACCTAATCCTAGTTTTTAGATTAAAAAAAAACACTAACCCAAATCATAAACCTAATTTTTATGTTAAAAGATAAACCCAACCCTAATTTTTAGGTTAAAAAAAAGAAGAAGCCTAATTTAAACCCAAATACTAAACCTAATTTTTAGGTAAAAAATGAATCCTAACCCTAACCCTAAACATAGTTTTTAGGTAAAAAAAAAACCCCTAACCCAAACCCTAAACCTAACCCTAATTTTAAGGTAAAAAAAAATCCCTACCCCTAACCTCTGACACTAATTCTTAGGTAAAAATAAATAAATAAAAAAACTAACCGAAACCCTAATTATTAGGTACAAAAAAACAAACAAAAACCAGATTTTTAGGTAAAAAAATAAACCCTAACCCAAACCCATACCATAAACCTAATCCTAATTTTTAGATATAAAAAAAACACTAACTCAAACCCAAATCCTAAACCTAACTATTAAGTTAAAAGATAAACCTAACCCTAAATTTTAGGTAAAAAAAAAAAAAAAAGAGCCTAATTTAAACCCAAATCCTAAACCTATTTTTTAGGTAGAACAAACCCTAAGCACCTAACTAACCAAAACCCTAATTATTAGGTAAAAAAAATACCTAACCCTGATTTTTAGGTAAAAAAAACCCTAACCCTAACCCATACCATACATCTAATCCTAATTTTTAGATTAAAAAAAAAAACACTAACCCAAACCCAAATCCTAAACCTAATTTTTAGATTAAAAAAACTCCTACCCCTAACCTCTAACACTAATTCTTAGGTAAAAAAAAAAAAAACCAAACCCTGATTTTTAGGTTAAAAAATAAACCCTAACCCAAACCCAAACCCATACCATAAACCTAATCCTAGTTTTTAGATAAAAAAAAAACACTAACCCAAATCATTAACCTAATTTTTATGTTAAAAGATAAACCCAACCCTAATTTTTAGGTAAAAAAAAAAAATAGCCTAATTTAAACCCAAACCCTAAACCTAATTTTTAGGTTAAAAAAAAATCCTAACCCTAAACCTAGTTTTTAGGTAAAAAAAAAAACCCTAACCCAAACCCTAAACCTAACCCTAATTTTAAGGTAAAAAAAAAATCCCTACCCCTAACCTCTGACACTAATTCTTAGGTAAAAGTAAATAAATAAAAAAAACTAACCGAAACCCTAATTATTAGGTAAACCCCCCCCCCAAAAAAACAGATTTTTAGGTAAAAAAATAAACCCTAACCCAAACCCATACCATAAACCTAATCCTAATTTTTAGATATAAAAAAAACACTAACTCAAACCCAAATCCTAAACCTAATTATTAGGTTAAAAGATAAACCTAACCCTACATTTTAGGTAAAAAAAAAAGAGCCTAATTTAAACCCAAATCCTAAACCTATTTTTTAGGTAGAACAAACCCTAAATTTAACCTCTAACCCTAACCCTAAACCTAATTTTTAGATTTAAAAAAAACCCTACTCCTAACCTCTAACACTAATTCTTAGGTAAAAAAAAAAAAAAAAACCCTGATTTTTAGGTTAAAAAATAAACCCTAACCCAAACCCAAACCCATACCATAAACCTAATCCTAGTTTTTAGGTAAAAAAAAAACACTAACCCAAATCATTAACCTAATTTTCATGTTAAAAGATAAACCCAACCCTAATTTTTAGGTAAAAAAAAAAAATAGCCTAATTTAAACCCAAACCCTAAACCTAATTTTTAGGTTAAAAAAAAATCCTAACCCTAAACCTAGTTTTTAGGTAAAAAAAAAAACCCTAACCCAAACCCTAAACCTAACCCTAATTTTAAGGTAAAAAAAAAATCCCTACCCCTAACCTCTGACACTAATTCTTAGGTAAAAATAAATAAATAAAAAAAACTAACCGAAACCCTAATTATTAGGTAAAACCCCCCCCCCCAAAAAACAGATTTTTAGGTAAAAAAATAAACCCTAACCCAAACCCATACCATAAACCTAATCCTAATTTTTAGATATAAAAAAACACTAACTCAAACCCAAATCCTAAACCTAATTATTAGGTTAAAAGATAAACCTAACCCTAATTTTAAGGTAAAAAAAAATCCCTACCCCTAACCTCTGACACTAATTCTTAGGTAAAAATAAATAAATAAAAAAACTAACCGAAACCCTAATTATTAGGTAAAGCCCCCCCCCAAAAAACCAGATTTTTAGGTAAAAAAATAAACCCTAACCCTAACCCATACCATAAACCTAATCCTAATTTTTGGATTTAAAAAAAAAACCCTAACCCAAACCCAAATCCTAAACCTAATTTTTAGATAAAAAAAACCCCTACCCCTAACCTCTAACACTAATTCTTAGGTAAAAAAACAAACCCAAACCCTGATTTTTAGGTTAAAAAATAAACCCTAACCCAAACCCATACCATAAACCTAATCCTAGTTTTTAGATTAAAAAAAAACACTAACCCAAATCATAAACCTAATTTTTATGTTAAAAGATAAACCCAACCCTAATTTTTAGGTTAAAAAAAATTGCCTAATTTAAACCCAAACCCTAAACCTAATTTTTAGGTTAAAAAAAAATCCTAACCCTAAACCTAGTTTTTAGGTAAAAAAAAAAAACCCTAACCCAAACCCTAAACCTAACCCTAATTTTAAGGTAAAAAAAAATCCCTACCCCTAACCTCTGACACTAATTCTTAGGTAAAAATAAATAAATAAAAAAACTAACCGAAACCCTAATTATTAGGTACAAAAAAACAAAAAAAAACCTGATTTTTATGTAAAAAAATAAACCCTAACCCAAACCCATACCATAAACCTAATCCTAATTTTTAGATATAAAAAAAACACTAACTCAAACCCAAATCCTAAACCTAATTATTAGGTTAAAAGATAAACCTAACCTTACATTTTAGGTAAAAAAAAAAGAGCCTAATTTAAACCCAAATCCTAAACCTATTTTTTAGGTAGAACAAACCCTAAATTTAACCTCTAACCCTAACCCTAAACCTAATTTTTAGATTTAAAAAAACTCCTACTCCTAACCTCTAACACTAATTCTTAGGTAAAAAAAAAAACCAAACCCTGATTTTTAGGTTAAAAAATAAACCCTAACCCAAACCCAAACCCATACCATAAACCTAATCCTAGTTTTTAGATTAAAAAAAAAAACTAACCCAAATCATTAACCTAATTTTCATGTTAAAAGATAAACCCAACCCTAATTTTTAGGTAAAAAAAAAAAATAGCCTAATTTAAACCCAAACCCTAAACCTAATTTTTAGGTTAAAAAAAAATCCTAACCCTAAACCTAGTTTTTAGGTAAAAAAAAAAACCCTAACCCAAACCCTAAACCTAACCCTAATTTTAAGGTAAAAAAAAAAATCCCTACCCCTAACCTCTGACACTAATTCTTAGGTAAAAATAAATAAATAAAAAAAACTAACCGAAACCCTAATTATTAGGTAAACCCCCCCCCCCAAAAAACAGATTTTTAGGTAAAAAAATAAACCCTAACCCAAACCCATACCATAAACCTAATCCTAATTTTTAGATATAAAAAAAACACTAACTCAAACCCAAATCCTAAACCTAATTATTAGGTTAAAAGATAAACCTAACCCTAATTTTAAGGTAAAAAAAAATCCCTACCCCTAACCTCTGACACTAATTCTTAGGTAAAAATAAATAAATAAAAAAACTAACCGAAACCCTAATTATTAGGTAAAGCCCCCCCCCAAAAAACCAGATTTTTAGGTAAAAAATAAACCCTAACCCTAACCCATACCATAAACCTAATCCTAATTTTTAGATTTAAAAAAAAAAACCCTAACCCAAACCCAAATCCTAAACCTAATTTTTAGATAAAAAAAACCCCTACCCCTAACCTCTAACACTAATTCTTAGGTAAAAAAACAAACCCAAACCCTGATTTTTAGGTTAAAAAATAAACCCTAACCCAAACCCATACCATAAACCTAATCCTAGTTTTTAGATTAAAAAAAAACACTAACCCAAATCATAAACCTAATTTTTATGTTAAAAGATAAACCCAACCCTAATTTTTAGGTTAAAAAAAAGAAGAAGCCTAATTTAAACCCAAATACTAAACCTAATTTTTAGGTAAAAAATGAATCCTAACCCTAACCCTAAACATAGTTTTTAGGTAAAAAAAAAACCCCTAACCCAAACCCTAAACCTAACCCTAATTTTAAGGTAAAAAAAAATCCCTACCCCTAACCTCTGACACTAATTCTTAGGTAAAAATAAATAAATAAAAAAACTAACCGAAACCCTAATTATTAGGTACAAAAAAACAAACAAAAACCAGATTTTTAGGTAAAAAAATAAACCCTAACCCAAACCCATACCATAAACCTAATCCTAATTTTTAGATATAAAAAAACACTAACTCAAACCCAAATCCTAAACCTAACTATTAGGTTAAAAGATAAACCTAACCCTAAATTTTAGGTAAAAAAAAAAAAAAAAGAGCCTAATTTAAACCCAAATCCTAAACCTATTTTTTAGGTAGAACAAACCCTAAGTACCTAACTAACCAAAACCCTAATTATTAGGTAAAAAAAATACCTAAACCCTGATTTTTAGGTAAAAAAAAACCCTAACCCTAACCCATACCATACATCTAATCCTAATTTTTAGATTTAAAAAAAAAACACTAACCCAAACCCAAATCCTAAACCTAATTTTTAGATTAAAAAAACCCCTACCCCTAACCTCTAACACTAATTCTTAGGTAAAAAAAAAAAAACCAAACCCTGATTTTTAGGTTAAAAAATAAACCCTAACCCAAACCCATACCATAAACCTAATCCTAGTTTTTAGATTTAAAAAAAACACTAACCCAAATCATAAACCTAATTTTTATGTTAAAAGATAAACCCAACCCTAATTTTTAGGTTAAAAAAAATAGCCTAATTTAAACCCAAACCCTAAACCTAATTTTTAGGTTAAAAAAAAATCCTAACCCTAAACCTAGTTTTTAGGTAAAAAAAAAAAAACCCTAACCCAAACCCTAAACCTAACCCTAATTTTAAGGTAAAAAAAAAATCCCTACCCCTAACTTCTGACACTAATTCTTAGGTAAAAATAAATAAATAAAAAAACTAACCGAAACCCTAATTATTAGGTACAAAAAAACAAAAAAAAAACAGATTTTTATGTAAAAAAATAAACCCTAACCCAAACCCATACCATAAACCTAATCCTAATTTTTAGATATAAAAAAAACACTAACTCAAACCCAAATCCTAAACCTAATTATTAGGTTAAAAGATAAACCTAACCCTACATTTTAGGTAAAAAAAAAAGAGCCTAATTTAAACCCAAATCCTAAACCTATTTTTTAGGTAGAACAAACCCTAAATTTAACCTCTAACCCTAACCCTAAACCTAATTTTTAGATTTAAAAAAACCCCTACTCCTAACCTCTAACACTAATTCTTAGGTAAAAAAAAAAACCAAACCCTGATTTTTAGGTTAAAAAATAAACCCGAACCCAAACCCAAACCCATACCATAAACCTAATCCTAGTTTTTAGATAAAAAAAAAACACTAACCCAAATCATTAACCTAATTTTCATGTTAAAAGATAAACCCAACCCTAATTTTTAGGTAAAAAAAAAAAATAGCCTAATTTAAACCCAAACCCTAAACCTAATTTTTAGGTTAAAAAAAAATCCTAACCCTAAACCTAGTTTTTAGGTAAAAAAAAAAACTCTAACCCAAACCCTAAACCTAACCCTAATTTTAAGGTAAAAAAAAAATCCCTACTCCTAACCTCTGACACTAATTCTTAGGTAAAAATAAATAAATAAAAAAAACTAACCGAAACCCTAATTATTAGGTAAAACCCCCCCCAAAAAACAGATTTTTAGGTAAAAAAATAAACCCTAACCCAAACCCATACCATAAACCTAATCCTAATTTTTAGATATAAAAAAAACACTAACTCAAACCCAAATCCTAAACCTAATTATTAGGTTAAAAGATAAACCTAACCCTAATTTTAAGGTAAAAAAAAATCCCTACCCCTAACCTCTGACACTAATTCTTAGGTAAAAATAAATAAATAAAAAAACTAACCGAAACCCTAATTATTAGGTAAAGCCCCCCCCCCAAAAAACCAGATTTTTAGGTAAAAAAATAAACCCTAACCCTAACCCATACCATAAACCTAATCCTAATTTTTAGATTTAAAAAAAAAACCCTAACCCAAACCCAAATCCTAAACCTAATTTTTAGATAAAAAAAAACCCTACCCCTAACCTCTAACACTAATTCTTAGGTAAAAAAACAAACCCAAACCCTGATTTTTAGGTTAAAAAATAAACCCTAACCCAAACCCATACCATAAACCTAATCCTAGTTTTTAGATTAAAAAAAAAAACACTAACCCAAATCATAAACCTAATTTTTATGTTAAAAGATAAACCCAACCCTAATTTTTAGGTTAAAAAAAATAGCCTAATTTAAACCCAAACCCTAAACCTAATTTTTAGGTTAAAAAAAAAATCCTAACCCTAAACCTAGTTTTTAGGTAAAAAAAAAACAACCCTAACCCAAACCCTAAACCTAACCCTAATTTTAAGGTAAAAAAAAATCTCTACCCCTAACCTCTGACACTAATTCTTAGGTAAAAATAAATAAATAAAAAAACTAACCGAAACCCTAATTATTAGGTACAAAAAAACAAAAAAAAAAACAGATTTTCATGTAAAAAAATAAACCCTAACCCAAACCCATACCATAAACCTAATCCTAATTTTTAGATATAAAAAAAACACTAACTCAAACCCAAATCCTAAACCTAATTATTAGGTTAAAAGATAAACCTAACCCTACATTTTAGGTAAAAAAAAAAGAGCCTAATTTAAACCCAAATCCTAAACCTATTTTTTAGGTAGAACAAACCCTAAATTTAACCTCTAACCCTAACCCTAAACCTAATTTTTAGATTTAAAAAAACCCCTACTCCTAACCTCTAACACTAATTCTTAGGTAAAAAAAAAAACCAAACCCTGATTTTTAGGTTAAAAAATAAACCCTAACCCAAACCCAAACCCATACCATAAACCTAATCCTAGTTTTTAGATAAAAAAAAAACACTAACCCAAATCATTAACCTAATTTTCATGTTAAAAGATAAACCCAACCCTAATTTTTAGGTAAAAAAAAAAAATAGCCTAATTTAAACCCAAACCCTAAACCTAATTTTTAGGTAAAAAAAAAATCCTAACCCTAAACCTAGTTTTTAGGTAAAAAAAAAAACCCTAACCCAAACCCTAAACCTAACCCTAATTTTAAGGTAAAAAAAAAATCCCTACCCCTAACCTCTGACACTAATTCTTAGGTAAAAATAAATAAATAAAAAAAACTAACCGAAACCCTAATTATTAGGTAAAACCCCCCCCCCCAAAAAAACAGATTTTTAGGTAAAAAAATAAACCCTAACCCAAACCCATACCATAAACCTAATCCTAATTTTTAGATATAAAAAAAACACTAACTCAAACCCAAATCCTAAACCTAATTATTAGGTTAAAAGATAAACCTAACCCTAATTTTAAGGTAAAAAAAATTCCCTACCCCTAACCTCTGACACTAATTCTTAGGTAAAAATAAATAAATAAAAAAACTAACCGAAACCCTAATTATTAGGTAAAGCCCCCCCCCAAAAAACCAGATTTTTAGGTAAAAAAATAAACCCTAACCCTAACCCATACCATAAACCTAATCCTAATTTTTAGATTTAAAAAAAAAACCCTAACCCAAACCCAAATCCTAAACCTAATTTTTAGATAAAAAAAACCCCTACCCCTAACCTCTAACACTAATTCTTAGGTAAAAAAACAAACCCAAACCCTGATTTTTAGGTTAAAAAATAAACCCTAACCCAAACCCATACCATAAACCTAATCCTAGTTTTTAGATTAAAAAAAAACACTAACCCAAATCATAAACCTAATTTTTATGTTAAAAGATAAACCCAACCCTAATTTTTAGGTTAAAAAAAAGAAGAAGCCTAATTTAAACCCAAATACTAAACCTAATTTTTAGGTAAAAAATGAATCCTAACCCTAACCCTAAACATAGTTTTTAGGTAAAAAAAAAAAACCCTAACCCAAACCCTAAACCTAACCCTAATTTTAAGGTAAAAAAAAATCCCTACCCCTAACCTCTGACACTAATTCTTAGGTAAAAATAAATAAATAAAAAAACTAACCGAAACCCTAATTATTAGGTACAAAAAAACAAACAAAAACCAGATTTTTAGGTAAAAAAATAAACCCTAACCCAAACCCATACCATAAACCTAATCCTAATTTTTAGATATAAAAAAACACTAACTCAAACCCAAATCCTAAACCTAACTATTAGGTTAAAAGATAAACCTAACCCTAAATTTTAGGTAAAAAAAAAAAAAAAAGAGCCTAATTTAAACCCAAATCCTAAACCTATTTTTTAGGTAGAACAAACCCTAAGTACCTAACTAACCAAAACCCTAATTATTAGGTAAAAAAAATACCTAAACCCTGATTTTTAGGTAAAAAAAAACCCTAACCCTAACCCATACCATACATCTAATCCTAATTTTTAGATTAAAAAAAAAACACTAACCCAAACCCAAATCCTAAACCTAATTTTTAGATTAAAAAAACCCCTACCCCTAACCTCTAACACTAATTCTTAGGTAAAAAAAAAAAAACCAAACCCTGATTTTTAGGTTAAAAAATAAACCCTAACCCAAACCCATACCATAAACCTAATCCTAGTTTTTAGATTAAAAAAAAACACTAACCCAAATCATAAACCTAATTTTTATGTTAAAAGATAAACCCAACCCTAATTTTTAGGTTAAAAAAAATAGCCTAATTTAAACCCAAACCCTAAACCTAATTTTTAGGTTAAAAAAAAATCCTAACCCTAAACCTAGTTTTTAGGTAAAAAAAAAAAAAACCCTAACCCAAACCCTAAACCTAACCCTAATTTTAAGGTAAAAAAAAATCCCTACCCCTAACCTCTGACACTAATTCTTAGGTAAAAATAAATAAATAAAAAAACTAACCGAAACCCTAATTATTAGGTACAAAAAAACAAAAAAAAAAACAGATTTTTATGTAAAAAAATAAACCCTAACCCAAACCCATACCATAAACCTAATCCTAATTTTTAGATATAAAAAAAACACTAACTCAAACCCAAATCCTAAACCTAATTATTAGGTTAAAAGATAAACCTAACCCTAAATTTTAGGTAAAAAAAAAAAGAGCCTAATTTAAACCCAAATCCTAAACCTATTTTTTAGGTAGAACAAACCCTAAGTTTAACCTCTAACCCTAACCCTAAACCTAATTTTTAGGTTAAAAAAAATCCCTACCCCTAACCTCTAACACAATAATTCTTAGATAAAAAAAACAAACTAACCAAAACCCTAATTATTAGGTAAAAAAACCTAATTATTAGGTAAAAAAAACTAATTATTAGGTAAAAAAAAAAAACTAAACCCTGATTTTTAGGTTAAAAAAAACCCTAACCCTAACCCATAGCATAAACCTAATCCTAATTTTTAGATTAAAAAAAAAAACACTAACCCAAACCCAAATCCTAAACCTAATTTTTTAGGTTAAAATATATACATCACCCACATTTTTAGGTAAAAAAAAAAGAAGAAGCCTAATTTGAACCCAAATCCTAAACCTAATTTTTTAGGTAAAAAAGAAATCCTAACCCGAACCCTCAACCTAATTTTTAGGTAAAAAAACAAAAAAAACAAACCCCAACCCCAACCCCAACCCTAGACCTAACCCTAAACCTATTTTTTAGGTTAAATAACAAAACCCTAACCCTAAACTCTAACCCCTATGGCTAGGTTAAAATGACCATCTGACATCTAATGGACCTTCTGGAGGAAAGTTCTGTGGTCATAAATTCATAAAAAGAACCAAACTTCATGAATGTTTTTGGGGGCGGCGTGGTGCAGTTGGGAGAGTGGCCGTGCCAGCGACCTGAGGGTTCCTGGTTCGATCCCCACCTACTACCGACCTCATCACGTCCGTTGTGCCCTTGAGCAAGACACTTCACCCTTGCTCCTGATTAGGGTTAGGGCCTTGCATGGCAGCTCCCGCCATCAGTGTGTGAATGGGTGAATGTGGAAATAGTGTCAAAGCGCTTTGAGTACCTCGAAGGTAGAAAAGCGCTATACAAGTATAACCCATTTACCATTTTTGTGAGCAACAAGTATGTGCTCCAATCACTCTATCACAAAAAAATAAGAGTTGTAGAAATGATTGAGACAGCCATGACATGATGTTCTTTACAAGTGTATGTACACTTTTGCCCACCACTGTATATTGTCTGATTACAAGAACATGTGAACATAATACTTCATATTGTTGTTTTGTTTTAATTGTTGCATCTGTTCAGTCTTTTCACATATTATTGACGTTATTACGTGTCATCAGTGGTCCACATGAGGTACAGCCAATAATGTCTACAATTATTGGAACGTTTGAACACAGCCGTTCCTCCCTCAGATCCTCGTTAAAAGCCTGCATAAATAAGTATTAATTAGCTGCTGTTAAGATGTCACATCTTCTAAGAATAGAAGCTCACGGCACTAATTACCCCGGGGCTCTTTTCCGAGATCAGAGAATCGTGTGATGTGGTACGAGGCCGGCAAGTCCTCTCGTTTCTGCTAGCTTTGTTTCCGTGCTGCAAAAGGAATACAAATACCATTATTACGGCTTGCAATCTATTTGCTAACATGCTTTATTACGTCTGCAGAAAACATCTCCATGAATAAGTGAAGAAAACAGGACGGGAAATTAGCTCTATTAACATTATTATATTACACCCACTAAACGTACAAATTCTTATATTTTCCATATATTTCCCGACAGATATATACGTTGTGAAATGAGTTATTTACACGGAAATATTACGCACATTTTTATTTACACACCTTCATTGTTTCCAAACAAGGCAGTAAAACAGCCGATCAAGCGAAACAGAAGTCGGGACGGCGTGGCGCGGGTTGGGAGAGTGGCCGTGCCGGCAACTCTCCGGGTCCCTGGTTCGATTCCCCCCCTTCCACCAACCTCGTCACGTCCGTCGTGTCCTTGAGCAAGACACTTCAAGCTTGCTCCTGATTAGGGTTAGGGCCTTGCATGGCAGCTCCCACCCATCAGTGTGTAAATGTGTGTGTGTGAATGTGGAAATAAATGTAACCTAGCAACATCCGTGTGTTGAAATCTTTAATGTAGCCTAGCAACATCCCATAATACAATCCTAATGTAACCTAGCAACATCCGTGTGTTGAAATCTTTAATGTAGCCTAGCAACATCCCATAATAAAATCCTAAACGTAGCCTAGCAACATCCCATAATAAAATCCTAAACGTAGCCTAGCAACATCCGTGTGTTGAAATCTTTAACGTAGCCTAGCAACATCCCATAATAAAATCCTAAACGTAGCCTAGCAACATCCGTGTGTTGAAATATTTAATGTAGCCTAGCAACATCCCATACTACAAACCTAAACGTAGCCTGGCAACATCCCATCATAAAATCCTAAACGTAGCCTAGCAACATCCCGTATTAAAATTTTTAACGTAGCCTAGCGACATCCCATATTAAAATATTTAACGTAGCCTAGCAACATCCAATAATACAATCTTAAACATAGCCTAGCAACATCCATGTGTTGAAATCTTTAATGTAGCCTAGCAACATCCCATAATAAAATCCTAAATGTAACCTAGCAACATCCGTGTGTTGAAATCTTTAATGTAGCCTAGCAACATCCCATAATACAATCCTAATGTAACCTAGCAACATCCGTGTGTTGAAATCTTTAATGTAGCCTAGCAACATCCCATAATAAAATCCTAAACGTAGCCTAGCAACATCCGTGTGTTGAAATCTTTAACTTAGCCTAGCAACATCCCATAATAAAATCATAAACTTAGCCTAGCAACATCCGTGTGTTGAAATCTTTAATGTAGCCTAGCAACATCCCATACTACAACCCTAAACGTAGCCTGGCAACATCCCATCATAAAATCCTAAATGTAGCCTAGCAACATCCCATAATAAAATCCTAAACGTAGCCTAGCAACATCCCATAATAAAATCCTAAACGTAGCCTAGCAACATCCGTGTGTTGAAATCTTTAACGTAGCCTAGCAACATCCAATAATAAAATCATAAACTTAGCCTAGCAACATCCGTGTGTTGAAATATTTAATGTAGCCTAGTAACATCCCATACTACAACCCTAAACGTAGCCTGGCAACATCCCATCATAAAATCCTAAACATAGCCTAGCAACATCCCGTATTAAAATTTTTAACGTAGCCTAGCGACATCCCATATTAAAATATTTAACGTAGCCTAGCAACATCCAATAATACAATCTTAAACATAGCCTAGCAACATCCATGTGTTGAAATCTTTAATGTAGCCTAGCAACATCCCATAATACAATCCTAAATGTAACCTAGCAACATCCGTGTGTTGAAATCTTTAATGTAGCCTAGCAACATCCCATAATACAATCCTAATGTAACCTAGCAACATCCGTGTGTTGAAATCTTTAATGTAGCCTAGCAACATCCCATAATAAAATCCTAAACGTAGCCTAGCAACATCCCATAATAAAATCCTAAACGTAGCCTAGCAACATCCGTGTGTTGAAATCTTTAACGTAGCCTAGCAACATCCCATAATAAAATCCTAAACGTAGCCTAGCAACATCCGTGTGTTGAAATATTTAATGTAGCCTAGCAACATCCCATACTACAAACCTAAACGTAGCCTGGCAACATCCCATCATAAAATCCTAAACGTAGCCTAGCAACATCCCGTATTAAAATTTTTAACGTAGCCTAGCGACATCCCATATTAAAATATTTAACGTAGCCTAGCAACATCCAATAATACAATCTTAAACATAGCCTAGCAACATCCATGTGTTGAAATCTTTAATGTAGCCTAGCAACATCCCATAATACAATCCTAAATGTAACCTAGCAACATCCATGTGTTGAAATCTTTAATGTAGCCTAGCAACATCCCATAATACAATCCTAAACGTAGCCTAGCAACATCCCATAATAAAATCTTTAATGTAGCCTAGCAACATCCCTTAATACAATCCTAAATGTAACCTTGCAACCTCCTTGTGTTGAAATCTTTAATGTAGCCTAGCAACATCCCATAATAAAATATTTAATGTAGCCTAGCAACATCCCATAATAAAATATTTAATGTAGCCTAGCAACATCCCATAATACAATCCTAAACGTAGCCTAGCAACGTCTGTGTGTTGAAATCTTTAATGTAGCCTAGCAACATCCCATAATAAAATATTTAATGTAGCCTAGCAACATCCCATAATACAATCCTAAACATAGCCTAGCAACATCCGTGTGTTGAAATCTTTAATGTAGCCTAGCAACATCCCATAATAAAATATTTAATGTAGCCTAGCAACATCCCATAATACAATCCTAAACGTAGCCTAGCAACATCCGTGTGTTGAAATCTTTAATGTAGCCTAGCAACATCCCATAATACAATCCTAAACGTAGCCTAGCAACATCCCATAATACAATCCTAAACGTAGCCTAGCAACATCCCATAATACAATCCTAAACGTAGCCTAGCAACATCCCATAATACAATCCTAAACGTAGCCTAGCAACATCCCATAATACAATCCTAAACGTAGCCTAGCAACATCCCATAATACAATCCTAAACGTAGCCTAGCAACATCCCATAATACAATCCTAAACGTAGCCTAGCAACATCCCATAATACAATCCTAAACGTAGCCTAGCAACATGTCTTGAGGTGAACACGCTGCTGGAGGTCATGTCCCAGGAAGAAAGTGGGCGTGTCCCAGCACTGACCATGTTTTTTAATGGAAACTATTGAACAAAGCGAAGGAAAAACCCATAAATTAGCCGCACCGTTTTATAAGCAGCAGGGGTCAAAGTGTAGGAACAAAGTAGCAGCTTATAGTCTGGAGTTTTTGGTAAGAAAGTGTGCTTCACATTATGAGGGTAATAAGATGGAATGTTGATGTGGATCTTCTTGTTGCTGGCCTCTCCCTGCAGGTGCTACCTGCTGGATGGCATCTCCAAAGGGGCGTGGCTTAACCGCTCCAGCATCATCTTCGCAGGTAATGACAAGTGGTCTGTGGACCCCCGGGTCTCCATCGTGTCCAGCGTGGGAGACCAGCACGAGTACAGCCTGCAGATCCAGAAGGTCCACGTCACCGACGACGGCCAGTACACCTGCTCCATCCAGAGCGAGCGCAACCCTCGGCCCAAGCTGCTCAACCTCATCGTCAAAGGTATGTCCACCTTGTCATACACTCAAGTGAAGGTATGTCCACCTTGTCATACCCTCAAGTGAAGGTATGTCCACTTTGTCGTACCCTCCCGTGAAGGTATGTCCACATTGTCATACCCTCACGTGAAGGTATGTCCACCTTGTCATACCCTCAAGTAAAGGTATGTCCACCTTGTCATACCCTCTAAGTGAAGGTATGTCCACCTTGTCATACCCTCAAGTGAAGGTATGTCCACCTTGTCATACCCTCTAAGTAAAGGTATGTCCACCTTGTCATACCCTCAAGTGAAGGTATGTCCACCTTGTCATACCCTCCCGTGAAGGTATGTCCACCTTGTCATACCCTCAAGTGAAGGTATGCCCACCCTTGTCATACCCTCAAGTGAAGGTATGTCCACCTTGTCATACCCTCTAAGTGAAGGTATGTCCACCTTGTCATACCCTCAAGTGAAGGTATGTCCACCTTGTCATACCCTCAGGTGAAGGTATGTCCACCCCTGTCATACCCTCAAGTGAAGGTATGTCCACCTTGTCATACCCTCAAGTGAAGGTATGTCCACCCCTGTCATACCATCAAGTGAAGGTATGTCGAAGGTATGTCCACCTTGTCATACCCTCTAAGTGAAGGTATTTTCACCCTGTCATACCCTCAGGTGAAGGTATGTCCACCCCTGTCATACCCTCAAGTGAAGGTATGTCCACCTTGTCATACCCTCAAGTGAAGGTATTTTCACCCTGTCATACCCTCAGGTGAAGGTATGTCCACCCCTGTCATACCCTCAAGTGAAGGTATGTCCACCTTGTCATACCGTCAAGTGAAGGTATGTTCACCTTGTCATACCCTCAAGTGAAGGTATGTTCACCTTGTCATACCCTCCCGTGAAGGTATGTCCACCTTGTCATACCCTCAGGTGAAGGTATGTCCACCTTGTCATACCCTCAAGTTTGCTTTGTTGGCATAGAACATTGCAACATCACCTTGAGGTAGTTTGGCCGTCTTTGCTCTCGGTGCTGCTGGAGTGATGGAGTGAACATTATTACAAATCCTGGCTGTGTCAAAAACTGCCCTGTCAGCACATTTAATGTTTACTATGTTCTAGTACTCCTGTCAGTACTACAATACTACATATGTTTACTATGTTCTAGTACTCCTGTCAGTAGTACAATACTACATATGTTTACTATGTTCTAGTACTCCTGTCAGTAGTACAATACTACATATGTTTACTATGTTCTAGTACTCCTGTCAGTAGTACAATACTACATATGTTTACTATGTTCTAGTACTCCTGTCAGTAGTACAATACTACATATGTTTACTATGTTCTAGTACTCCTGTCAGTAGTACAATACTACATATGTTTACTATGTTCTAGTACTCCTGTCAGTAGTGCAATACTACATATGTTTACTATGTTCTAGTACTCCTGTCAGTAGTACAATACTACATATGTTTACTATGTTCTAGTACTCCTGTCAGTAGTACAATACTACATATGTTTACTATGTTCTAGTACTCCTGTCAGTAGTACAATACTACATATGTTTACAATGTTCTAGTACTCCTGTCAGTAGTACAATACTAGAACATAAATCATGGATAGTAGAAGGTTGTGGACATAAACACACAAGTTGGTCATCGTTTGTCCCAAAGTAGTCTTTGTTGTCTCTCATCATGTCTGCCATGATTAGTAGTCTTGTTGTTGTTGAAGGGGAAGTGAACGTTTGCTACTATACTTAAAATGATCACAATATGTGAATATTACATGTTATTATGAATGTTACTAGATACTACATATATACTTGCAGTGTGTGTATATACGAATATGTGAATATTACATGTTATTATGAATGTTACTAGATACTACATATATACTTACAGTGTGTATATACAAATATGTGAATATTACATGTTATTATGAATGTTACTAGATACTACATATATACTTACAGTGTGTATATACAAATATGTGAATATTACATGTTATTATGAATGTTACTAGATACTACATATAAACTTACAGTGTGTATATAAAAATATGTGAATATTACATGTTATTATGAATGTTACTAGTTACTACATATAAACTTAGTGTGTATATAAAAATATGTGAATATTACATCGTATTATGAATGTTACTAGATACTACATATATACTTACAGTGTGTATATACAAATATGTATATATTACATGTTATTATGAATGTTACTACATGACATATATACTTACATCATGTATATATTACATGTTATTATGAATGTTACTACATGACATATATACTTACATCATGTATATATTACATGTTATTATGAATGTTACTACATGACATATATACTTACATCATGTATATATTACATGTTATTATGAATGTTACTACATGACATATATACGTACATCATGTATATATTACATGTTATTATGAATGTTACTACATGACATATATACTTACATCATGTATATAATACATGTTATTATGAATGTTACTACATGACATATATACTTACATCATGTATATATTACATGTTATTATGAATGTTACTACATGACATATATACTTACATCATGTATATATTACATGTTATTATGAATTTTACTATATACTACATATATACTTACAGTGTGTATATACACATACTGTATGTAAATGTTTCATGTTATTATGAATGTTACTAGATACTGCATATAAACTTACAGTGTGTATATAAAATATGTATATATTGCATGTTATTATGAATGTTACTAGATATTACATATAAACTTACAGTGTGTATATAAAATATGTAAATATTACATGTTATTATGAATGTTACTAGATATTACATATATACTTACAGTGTGTATTTAAAACTATGTGGATATTACATGTTATTATGAATGTTACTAGATATTACATATAAACTTACAGTGTGTGTATAAAATATGTAAATATTACATGTTATTATGAATGTTACTAGATACTACATATATACTTACAGTGTGTATTTAAAAATATGTGAATATTACATGTTATTATGAATGTTACTTGATACTACATATATACTTGCAGTGTGTATATAAAATATGTGAATATTACATGTTATTATAAATGTTACTAGATAATACATGTAAACTTACAGTGTGTATATAAAATATGTAAATAATACATGTTATTGTGAATGTTACCAGATATTACATATAACCTTAGAGTGTGAATACAAATTATGCAAATATTACATGTTATTATGAATGTTACTAGATACTACATACAAACTAACAGTGTGTATATAAAATATGTAAATAATACATGTTATTGTGAATGTTGCTAGATATTACATATAACCTTAGAGTGTGAATACAAATTACGCAAATATTACATGTTATTATGAATGTTACTAGATAATACATGTAAACTTACAGTGTGTATATAAAATATGTAAATAATACATGTTATTGTGAATGTTACTAGATATTACATATAACCTTAGAGTGTGAATACAAATTATGCAAATATTACATGTTATTATGAATGTTACTAGATACTACATACAAACTAACAGTGTGTATATAAAATATGTAAATAATACATGTTATTGTGAATGTTACTAGATATTACATATAACCTTAGAGTGTGAATACAAATTATGCAAATATTACATGTTATTATGAATGTTACTAGATACTACATACAAACTAACAGTGTGTATATAACATATGTAAATAATACATGTTATTGTGAATGTTACTAAATACTACATATAATTTACGTATATAAATTATGCAACTTTTACATGTTATTATGAATGTTACTAGATACTACATATAAACTTACAGTGCATAAATAAAAGGTTTGTGGATGTTTTTAAGAGCACTTTATAGGCGAAATAGAGTGTTTCTCATTACCTCCATTGTTAGCTGACTCTTGCTAGTGGTTATTTATGATATAGAATGCGTAACAAAAAAACATATGTGTTCTTGTTTTAAGTAAGGATTGTGAATGACAAGTCTTTGCTGCTTCCAGAACATCTCTGAGGGACACTCATAGTTGGAACTTGCAACCTTTATTGTGCCGTCACAGGATGGAGGTCTTTAGGAGGGTGTTGTTGACGACGTGACGTTACAAAGTCAGGTGTTTGTGTTGCCATCAAGTGTCCATTTTGCTTGTTGTGTCTTCTTCATGGTCAAGGACACGCTCAGAAGGACAATGAACTCTAATCGGTCGTCATGTGGGACTTCACAGGATGATGACCTTGGGGCAGGGCTGACAACTCTATCACCATATTGCAATTTTTCCTACACTTTGAACCCTGCGGCTTATAAAACTTATTTGCTGACGGCCATAATGCAAAAAGTAAAAAAAAAACAAGCTAACGCACTAAAAAGGTGTGTTATTGTTGGTGCTATTGTGCCATCTTTTGGAAAAGTTCACTCCTTCCATTGAATGCCTTCAACCGGAAGTAGAAGAGCCGTTCTGCCTTATAGCCGTCCATAGCGTTTCTACTCGTATGGAGTCTTCATGCATCACTCCAAGCAACGTTTGTAAGTTTTACAATATAACTACAACAATTCTTACTTACTAAAGCGTCCCATGTGTGATGTCTGTAGGTGTGTTTTCATGCATATTTGTACCTGCTATCGTGGTGTAATCAAGCTAGCGTCGTTAGCATTAGCTAATATGCTAACATGTTTGTGTGTTAGTGTTATTAAAGACCTACTGAAATGATTTTTTTTTTAATTTAAACGGGAATAGCAGATCCATTCTATGTGTCATACTTGATCATTTCGCGATATTGCCATATTTTTGCTGAAAGGATTTAGTAGAGAAAATCGACGATAAAGTTCGCAACTTTTGCTCGCTGATAAAAAAAAGCCTTGCCTGTAGCGGAAGTAGCATGACGTCACAGGAGCTAGTATTCCTCACAATTCCCCGTTGTTTACAATGGAGCGAGAGAGATTCGGAGCGAGAAAGTGATGATTACCCCATTAATTTGAGTGAGGATGAAAGATTCGTAGATGAGGAACGTTACAGTGAAGGACTTGAGAGGCAGTGATGGACGTATCTTTTTTCACTCTGACCGTAACTTAGGTACAAGCTGGCTCATTGGATTCCACACTCTCTCCTTTTTCTATTGTGGATCACGGATTTGTATTTTAAACCACCTGGGATACTATATCCTCTTGAAAATGAGAGTCGAGAACGCGAAATGGACATTCAGTGCCTTTTATCTCCACGACAATACATCGGCGAAATGCTTTAGCTACGAGCTAACGTGATAGCATCGTGCTTTAACTGCATATAGAAACAAAAGAAATAAACCCCTGACTGGAAGGATAGATAGAAAATCAACAATACTATTAAACCGTGGACATGTAAATACACGGTTAATGCTTTCCAGGCTGGCGAAGGTTAACAATGCTGTGCTAACGACGCCATTGAAGCTAACGTAGCAACGGGACCTCACAGAGCTATGCTAAAAACATTAGCTCTCCACCTACGCCAGCCAGCCCTCATTTGCTCATCAACACCCGTGCTCACCTGCGTTCCAGCGATCGGCAGAAGGACGAATGACTTCACCCGATGCGTTTGGCGGCCCGGAGACGTAGGAAGTCAAGGTGAAGTCGGCGGCTAGCGCGGCTAGTGCTCCAACAAAGTCCTCCTGGTTGTGTTGCTGTAGTCCGCTGCTAATACACCGATCCCACCTACAACTGTCTTCTTTGCAGCCTTCATTGTTCATTAAAAAAATTGCAAAAGATGTCCAGAATACTGTGGAATTATGAAATGAAAACAGAGCTTTTTGTATAAGATTCTACGGGGTACCATAACTTCCGTTACTCGGACTTCGTCACGCGCATACGTCATCATACCGCGACGTTTCAGCCGGATATTTCCCGGGAATTTTAAAATGTCACTTTATAAGTTACCCCGGCCGTATTGGCATGTGTTGCAATGTTAAGATTTCATCATTGATATATAAACTATCAGACTGCGTGGTCGCTAGTAGTGGCTTTCAGTAGGCCTTTAACTTACATTCTTTTTGTAGTGTTTCACTTTCACAAATTCCTCAGTAAATTGTGCAGCTAGTGGGTCCATGACGATGGCTTCTGTTTTGTTTGATCAGCCGTTTTACCGTCCTGTTACAGACATTGTTGGGAAACAATTAAGGAATGTAGATAAACATTTACAGAATATTTCTGTGCAAATAACTCACTTCACAACATATACATCTGTGACTTATAGTCCGGTGCGACTTATATATGGAAAATATAAACATTTAGTGGGTGTGGCTTATTTAACAGTGCGCTCTATAGTCCAGAAAACACATTATGTGTTTTATATCGGTCGATATATCGATAATTATTGATATTTTTTATGACCTATGAAAAATAAGTAGCAGGACATAAATGTAACTTCCTGTGATTGTAATCCCTCAGCTATCAAGGCAGAAAGGAAATGTCAACACAAACATGAAAACACTCCAACAATGTCAACAAAATAGTCAAATCACATTGAAGACTCAACAATAAGCTCTTAAAATGAAGGAATTTGTAAGGAATGCTTCATAAAGTGTAAGAAAATAGTGTGAAAATGTAAACATAAAAACACCTGAGAAGAACTATTTTCTGCAGGTTTCGTGGCAGGAAATAACGTCTGTGTAACATTGTTTTGCCCTGTTATTCTTATTTAACACGCTTTCTACTCGGCGTTTTTTAACAACTTTCACCATCGGGAATCCCCCCCGCTGTGTTCTGGGTCACAGCCGCTCCTCACAACTCACCATATGGTGCAGCAGCTGAAGCTAGCGTGCTAATATTCAGCATCATATGTTTTGCAACGGGGAGAAGACGTTTCCGCTCTGTGCTTGCAGCTTTAGTGGATAAACAATCAAAACTGATAGAGTAAACAAGTAAAGCATCTCAGAGCTTTGACGGCTTTTGTTGGAATGTTGTCTATCATTCACAATCCTTATGTAAGACGAGGACACAATGCATTCTATATCATGAATTAACTCTAGCAAGAGTCAGCTAACAGTGGAGGTAATAGGAGTCGCTCTATTCCGCTTATAAAGTGCTCTGAAAACATCCAAAAATCTCCATCAAGGTCTTATATATGCGCCGTAAGTATATATGTAGTATCTAGTAACATTCATAATAACATGTAATATGTACATGTTGTAAGTATATATGTCATGTAGTAACATTCATAATAACACGTAATATATACATGATGTAAGTATATATGTCATGTAGTAACATTCATAATAACATGTAACATATACATGATGTAAGTATATATGTCATGTAGTAACATTCATAATAACATGTAATATATACATGATGTAAGTATATATGTCATGTAGTAACATTCATAATAACATGTAATATATACAGGATGTAAGTATATATGTCATGTAGTAACATTCATAATAACATGTAATATATACATGATGTAAGTATATATGTCATGTAGTAACATTCATAATAACATGTAATATATACATGATGTAAGTATATATGTCATGTAGTAACATTCATAATAACATGTAATATATTCATGATGTAAGTATATATGTCATGTAGTAACATTCATAATAACATGTAATATATACATGATGTAAGTATATATGTCATGTAGTAACATTCATAATAACATGTAATATTTACATATTTTTATCATACTGTAAGTATATATGTAGTATCTAGTAACATTCATAATAACATACAATTTACATATTTTCATCATACTGTAATTATATATGTAGTAAATAGTAACATGCATAATAACATGTCATATTTACATATTTTCATCATACTGCAATTATATTTGTAGTAACTAGTAACATTCATAATAACATGTAATATTTACATATTGTCATCATTTTAAGCATACAGCTGTGAATTAATTTCACAAAACGTTATTTATTTCCCTTCAACAACAACAAGACTACTAATCAGGGCAGACTTGATGAGAGACAACAGAGACTACTTTTGGACAAACGATGATCCAGAAACTTATTTTTTTGAGCCTGAATATAAAGAGGATGATCTACAAGTATTAGAAACTGTGTGCTAAACAGATGCAGCTTTAGTCAAACACTAAGCATCATGTAGCAGTATTGCTAAGTGCTAAACACGATATAAAAACATAGTCAAACAATCACTTACTGTACAATCTCTGCTCTCACTTTGATAAAGACTGATGGGATGGTTGTATCTTCCCCTTTACATCAACAATTCATCCGAATCCTCTTTTCGTGTTTTTATTGCCGTCTCCATGTCTAAGTTGGATGTCAAAGTGTACCAACTTGTGGGTTTATGTCCACAACCTTCTACTATCCATGATTTATCATCTAGAATTAACTCAATGTAGCAGCATAAGCTCGTCAGCTCTCTGTGATCATGGCACTAAAAAAGTAGTTCCTCTGCGTCAGCGCTAATGATAACAATATCACTAATACTTGTTAATATTCAGATCACCACGTGTAATTGGAGTATTGCTGGCACTTTTTGGGTGTTTTTATGCGTACAATAGTGTCGTTCTATTAGCTGCATTTTTAGCCCCCTCCTACTAGCCTTATTTTACCATTTAGAATGCAAAAACAAATAAAACCATGCATGTTCCTGTCTTACCTAATGCTAGGTTCACACCATCGGCGCTTTAAAGCGGCATGCAACGCGGCGTTAAAGCATAACAAAGCGTGATTAAAGCGTGAGGGTCCTAATGGATGGTGGGAAAGCTTGTAGTGCGGCAAGTTCGCCAAAAAATTTTGAACGGTTTAAAAAAATTCGGCGCTCTGTCAAGAATGGAATAAAACGCCGAGAGCGTATCAAAGCATGACAAAGCTCAGCAAAACTTGACTAAAAGCGTAGGAAAGCTTAACAGATCTTGGTTGAAAGCGCGGACCCCAGTCTACAACTACAAATAGGAAGTGACTGTCATATTGACTAGTGACATTGAAACTTGATGTAAAACCAACACAGGATTACAAATCCATTCTCTTTTGCATCATTGCCTTTTTTATACGATGATCATTGTTTCTGCACTTCTGCTGTTTGATGTTGCACTTTGACATTACAGTCTTATCATTTTTCTGTATGAAAATGTTAATAATAAAGAGAATATGTTACATTTTATAAAAGAAATGCCTTTAATTAATTTCAACTAGCATAAGAAATGAAAGATAGATATTTATTAAGATGACAAAAATAAAAGAAATGAAGATATAAAACATAATATAACGGAAAAAAAAGAGAAATTGAAAAAAATAAATGAATATAAAAAATGGGTGGATAATTGCCTTTTATTACTTTCAACTAGCATAAGAAATGAAAGATAGATATGTATTAAGATGACAAAAATAAAATAAATGAAGATATAAAACATAAAATAACGGAAAAAAAAGAGAAATTGAAAAAATAAATGAATATAAAAAATGGGTGGATAAAACAAATGCCTTTTAATATTTTCAACTAGCATGAAAGATATATATTTATTAAGATGACAAAAATAAAAGAAATGAAGATATAAAACATAATATAACGGGAAAAAAAGAGAAATTGAAAAAATAAATGAATATAAAAAATGGGTGGATAATTTCCTTTTATTATTTTCAACTAGCATAAGAAATGAAAGATAGATATTTATTAAGATGACAAAAATAAAATAAATGAAGATATAAAACATAAAATAACGGGAAAAAAAAGAGAAATTGAAAAATTAAATGAATATAAAAAATGGGTGGATAAAACAAATGCCTTTTAATATTTTCAACTAGCATAAAAGATGGATATTTATTAAGATGACAAAAATAAAAGAAATGAAGATATAAAACATAATATAACGGAAAAAAAAGAGAAATTGAAAAAATAAATGAATATAAAAAATGGGTGGATAATTGCCTTTTATTATTTTCAACTAGCATAAGAAATGAAAGATAGATATTTATTAAGATGACAAAAATAAAATAAATGAAGATATAAAACATAAAATAACGGAAAAAAAAGAGAAATTGAAAAAATAAATGAATATAAAAAATGGGTGGATAATTGCCTTTTATTATTTTCAACTAGCATAAGAAATGAAAGATAGATATTTATTAAGATGACAAAAATAAAATAAATGAAGATATAAAACATAAAATAACGAGAAAAAAAAAGAGAAATTAAAAAAAAAAAATGAATATAAAAAATGGGTGGATAAAACAAATGCCTTTTAATATTTTCAACTAGCATGAAAGATAGATATTTATTAAGATGACAAAAATAAAAGAAATGAAGATATAAAACATAATATAACGGAAAAAAAAGAGAAATTGAAAAAATAAATGAATATAAAAAATGGGTGGATAATTGCCTTTTATTATTTTCAACTAGCATAAGAAATGAAAGATAGATATTTATTAAGATGACAAAAATAAAATAAATGAAGATATAAAACATAAAATAACGAAAAAAAAAGAGAAATTGAAAAAATAAATGAATATAAAAAATGGGTGGATAAAAAAAATGCCTTTTAATATTTTCAACTAGCATGAAAGATAGATATTTATTAAGATGACAAAAATAAAAGAAATGAAGATATAAAACATAATATAACGGAAAAAAAAGAGAAATTGAAAAAATAAATGAATATAAAAAATGGTGGAAAAACAGTATACTGAGTTTTTCACATTTGTTTCTTATTTTTGTTGTAACAATGCACAACAGAGCTTGATAGTCATGTCAGAGCCTGATTTAAAGCGTCAGGATCGCATCAAAGCGTAATAAAGTTCAATAAAGCGTAATAAAACGTATCAAAACGTGATTTAAAGCGTATCAAAGAGGGATCAAAGCGCGAGGAACGGTAAGAAAGCGGCAACTAATTCGTATCAGTGCGTATCAGAGCGTATCAGAGTGTATCAAAGCATAACGTTACTTCAGAGAGCGGGATATTCGTGGAAAAATGGACAAAAATGACGGCGCTTTGCTCGCCGCTTGAAAGCGCGGCAAGTGCCGTTGGTGTGAACCAGGTATAAGGATTGTGTATGATAGGAAACGTTCAAACAAAAGCCCTTTAAAAAAAAAGAAATTAACTGCATATCAGCGTAACACATCATACCTTCAAAATAAAAGCACGCCAGTAAAAAATCAAAATCAAATGTGTACTAAAACTGACTATTTTAAAGGCATTTTAGGCTGCAAGCATCACAAAAAAAGCCCACAACATGTTTAATATTCCGAGTTAAAGAGCGCAGTTGAGATAAAGTCGTAATTACTTGGTGCTAGGACCTTTAAATGAGGTCAGCCGGCTGCATATTTGGATGCAATAACACCGCGTGTTCCATCTCCTGTCTCTCTTGCCGGCCCAAAGCCAAGGAAAAAGCCATGAAATATGAAATATCCATCAACGCTGTAAGATGAACACGTCCGTAAAGAGTTTGTGAGTGTTGGTAAATAAACGTCAGTGACAGGAAGTCAGTCCGAGCACAAAGGTAAATATTATTATACTGCATGTCGGGGGGGAAATAGCCTTTTTTATTTTCTGCTGACTCAGCAGGGAAATCTCCAGGTCAAACACACGAGCTGTAAACAAAGTACACATACAATACTTTTTTATGACAATATAATACGCATTTTTAAAGGTTTGTATAGAATATGTCTATTTATTTTGTGTAAAGTCATGTTTATTTTGAAGGACAACTTTGCTGCTCTATAGAGAGCAAGGCAGTACAGGAAGTGGACCGTCATGAAGTAGAAAACATTGTTTTTAACACTGCAATGTACATCACAATACTGCAATACTGTGTGTATTGTGATGTCCTTGTCAGTAGTCAGCAACTGACGACTATTTTGATGGTCAATTAGTCATCGATTAGTCGACTTGACAGATTATGAAACATAAACAAGGCCTTCTACTTTTTTTTTCTTTTTTTTTTTTTTTTAATAATGTCCTGCCCAGCTTCTCGGGCAACTCATATAGCAGATGTAGATGATCATATAGTAGATGTAGATGATCATATAGTAGATGTAGATGATCATATAGTAGATGTAGATGATCATATAGTAGATGTAGATGATCATATAGTAGATGTAGATGATCATATAGTAGATGTAGATGATCATATAGTAGATGTAGATGATCATATAGCAGCCCAGCCCACGGCCACCCCACCCAAGCCGGCCGCCACAGGACCACCCAGCACGGGGCCACGGGAACCACCCACCCCACCCGCAGGGACCCCAACGATGGAGATGGAACAACCAGCAACCGCCCCGCCGAGTCCCCCTCCTGAGGTAGGGGAAATAAATAAATAAATACATAATAATAATAATAATAATAATAATAATAATAATAATAATATTAATAAGATATATTAAAAAATAAGAATAAATAAATAATTAAATCTATTTATAAAAAAATAAATTAAAACAATTAAAAAAAAGAATTAAAAGAAGATCACAGACATGCTGACACACAAGGTCGCTACCCCAACAACTGGCCGACTCGCAGCACCTCGGAATACCCTGCAGCACCAAGCTACCACAGTAGACGCAGGGACCCGGAAGGGATGGACGGTGGGACCCAGGAGCTCCAGACACGCAGTCCGGATGCAGTAGCCTGAGGCGCCGACCCCCATCCGACAGGCAGGCCCAGAACGTACCCCCAGAAATATACATACATACATATATATATACATACACATAAACATACACATGTACACATACACACACATACAGATGCATACACATACACATATTTACATACATACATACACACACACACATACATATACACAGTTTGTCAGCCCCGACAACCACCACGCGCGCGCGCTGCCACCAGTCACAACATCAGCCACCCCCCTGCACCAGACCCAGCAGCCACGGGCGCCCACACCACAAACAAACGGCAGCAGAAACAGCAGCCACAACACCCCCAGACAGCCAGCACCACCCAATCAAATCAAAGCGATAAAAAAAAAAATGCGACCGGCAACCACACGCCAACAGGATCACAGAGACCAGCCAGCGCCAGCCCGCCAGCAAGCCCAAACGCCAACACGCAAACAACAGACACCAACACCCCCCCCCCCCACCAAAAGACCCCACCACCCCAACCCAAACCCGCACAAACACACCACCGCCCAAACAACCGAGACACAGTATCCAGACCAGACACGGGCGACGCGCCGCCACCACATCAAGTCGCCAACAGAGACCCCACAGCGCAAGGTCGGGCCACACGGGCACGGACCCCACCCAACAGGAAGCGAGACCCGCGCGACGCCACACACAAATAAATAATAAGATTAAACAAAAAATAATAATAATTAAAAAAAATAAATAATAATAATAAAATGAAATACAAATTAAATTAAATTAAAAATAACAAATACAAATAATTAAATAAAATAAAGTAAGTAAATAATTAAAATTATTTAAAAAAAATAAAAAAATAAAAAATATAATAAATAAATAAATAAATAAATAAATAAATAAATAAATAAAAAAAAAAAAATACAAATAAAATAAAATTAAAAAAAAAAAAAAAAAAAAAAAATATATATATATATATATATATATATATATATATATATATATATATATATATATATATATATATATATATATATATAAATAATAATAATAATAATAAATTAATAAAAGCCTGGCAGGCCACCAGAACGCAGTCCCCGGAATCCGCGCCGGCCGACGAGGCAATGAGGGGTGCGCTGAACCCCAATCCCCCCACATGCAAGTGTACAAGGCCCCCAGAGTGTCTACTGTGTAGTTAAAATTAGGAGGTCAGCCATTACAGCCAACCTCCAGTCCCTATTGATGCGTGTACTGTAGCGTGAGTGAGATATGTATGCTTGTGGGAACTAATAATGCGATTAAAATTGGGGGACATCAAGGTCTTGGTGGGTCCCAACCAAGCCGAGCCCTCCAAATCCTAAGTGTCTAATATGCAGCTAAGATTGAGCAGGGGACAAGACAGGAGGACTGGAGCCCCATAGGAGGCATCCTCAACCCCCCGCCATGCCTCCCCGCAGGACAATCCCCCAAAGTCCTATATTTGTGTGACTGTGTGTGCTATAAGTAGGAGGAGTAGAGGGCCCGGACATCCCCCCCAGTCCATGCGGCCGACAACCAGGAACTACGGCCAGGAAGTTAGTACTGATGTTAGTACTGATGTTAGTACTGATGTTAGTACTGATGTTAGTACTAATGTTAGTACTGATGTTAGTACTGATGTTAGTACTGATGTTAGTACTGGTGTTAGTAATGATGTTGGTACTGATGTTAGTACTGGTGTTAGTACTGATGTTAGTACTGATGTTAGTACTGATGTTAGTACTGGTGTTAGTACTAATGTTAGTACTGATGTCAGTAATGATGTTGGTACTGATGTTAGTACTGATGTTAGTACTGATGTTAGTACTGATGTTAGTACTGATGTTGGTACTGATGTTAGTACTGATGTTAGTACTGATGTTAGTACTGATGTTAGTACTGATGTTAGTACTGGTGTTAGTACTGATGTTAGTACTGATGTTAGTACTGATGTTAGTACTGATGTTAGTACTGATGTTAGTACTGGTGTTAGTACTGATGTTAGTACTGATGTTAGTACTGATGCTGGTACTGATGTTAGTACTGATGTTAGTACTGATGTTAGTACTGATGCTGGTACTGATGTTAGTACTGATGTTAGTACTGATGTTAGTACTGATGTTAGTACTGATGCTGGTACTGATGTTAGTACTGATGTTAGTACTGATGTTACATTCAGACTGTAACAAAGTTTAAGTGTGAAAGCAAAAGATTTGCCATAAGGACCTCTGATGTGTTGTTAGACACTAATCATTGTCATTAGTGTGTGTGTGTGTGTGTGTGTGTGTGTGTGTGTGTGTGTGTGTGTGTGTGTGTGTGTGTGTGTGTGTGTGTGTGTGTGTGTGTGTGTTTGCAATGTTCTCCAGCAAATGTCTGACATTAGTCTTTGGTAATGAAGACGTTAGTAAAGGTCAACTAGTCAGCTCTCTGCCATGTGATTTATTGTACCTTCAAGACTTTGTAGCAAAAACTCAATGCGGTGTAAGCATGCACTGATCTGCTGCTGAATGTTCTGAACTCCTGTTTCCATGCCAGTTTTGTACTGACCATATGTGTGAGTTGTCAACGAATCATCATCACCGCTGCTTCCATTTCTTCAAGACAATCAATTAGGTTTTAAACACTCAATGTTCTATGTATGTATATATATATGTACGTATATATGTATATGGACATTTTACACAAATAGATATCCCAAATTCTTCGAGTCAAAGAGTTAGGGAATCCCTAGTCTAAAGGATTATTATTTTCTTACTTGACAGTGCAGATGTTTGAGTCCAACCACGTCTTATATTTCCAATTAAACAATTCAAATGTATTTTCTTTATCCGTTCCCCAAACACTCGACAAAAGTTGTGTGTCCATGAAACGCTGAGCGAGTCCAAGACCCCAGTGGGTCTGACGCCAGCACGTTTTACATTTTGGCTTAGTTTGGTCTTTGAGAGGCCTCATGTTCCCGTGACTTTCTAACTTTATGCCTTGGCTTGTGTCTGCTGTAGATACTGCTGTGTACTGCGAGTATATTCAGTGTATTGTGTAGTATAAATGCTGTGTACTGCGAGTATATTCAGTGTATTGTGTAGTATAAATGCTGTGTACTGCGAGTATATTCAGTGTATTGTGTAGTATAAATGCTGTGTACTGCGAGTATATTCAGTGTATTGTGTAGTATAAATGCTGTGTACTGCGAGTATATTCAGTGTATTGTGTAGTATAAATGCTGTGTACTGCGAGTATATTCAGTGTATTGTGTAGTATAAATGCTGTGTACTGCGAGTATATTCAGTGTATTGTGTAGTATAAATGCTGTGTACTGCGAGTATATTCAGTGTATTGTGTAGTATAAATGCTGTGTACTGCGAGTATATTCAGTGTATTGTGTAGTATAAATGCTGTGTACTGTGAGTATATTCAGTGTATTGTGTAGTATAAATGCTGTGTACTGCGAGTATATTCAGTGTATTGTGTAGTATAAATGCTGTGTACTGCGAGTATATTCAGTGTATTGTGTAGTATAAATGCTGTGTACTGTGAGTACATTCAGTGTATTGTGTAGTATAAATGCTGTGTACTGTGAGTACATTCAGTGTATTGTGTAGTATAAATGCTGTGTACTGCGAGTATATTCAGTGTATTGTGTAGTATAAATGCTGTGTACTGCGAGTATATTCAGTGTATTGTGTAGTATAAATGCCATCTTAGACCCACCTAGTGATCCACACAACAGAAGATCTTTATTGTCACACGTACAACATGTGCTTGACAGAGAACCCTCCATAATACGTGTTTGTCAACATATTTTGGATAAACGATAATAGACATATTGTCTTTTCAGCAACATCCTTTCATAATTTTATACCGCAAGTATTTTTTTAATGCAGTTTTTACAAAAAATAAATAAATAAATAAAAATAAATAAATAAATAAAATAAAAAATATATATATATATATTTAAAAAAAAAAATATATATATATATATATATATGTTTAAAAAAAAAATATATATATATATATATTTTAAAAAAAATAAATAAATTAAAAAAAAAATATATATATATTTTTTTATTTTTATTTTTTTATTTATTTATTTATTTATTCATTTTTATTTATTTTTTATTTTTTTGTAAAAACTGCATTAAAAAAAATACTTGTGGTATAAAATTATGAAAGGATGTTGCTGAAAAGACAATATGTCTATTATCGTTTATCCAAAATATGTTGACAAACATATGTGTAAAAAAAAAAATAAATAAATATATATATATATATATATATATATATATATATATATATATATATATATATATATATATATATATATTTTTTTTTTTTTTTTCATTTTTTTAATTTATTT
>NC_084749.1:49308497-49313497 GCF_033978785.1 Entelurus aequoreus
GGACATTGACATTCCTATGTAATACCATGTTCTGTATGGACGTCATGGACATTCCTATGTAATACCATGTTCTGTATGGACGTCATGGACATTGACATTCCTATGTAATACCACGTTCTGTATGGACGTCATGGACATTGACATTCCTATGTAATACCACGTTCTGTATGGACGTCATGGACATTACTATGTAATACCACGTTCTGTATGGACGTCATGGACATTGACATTACTATGTAATACCATGTTCTGTATGGATGTCATGGACATTGACATTCCTATGTAATACCATGTTCTGTATGGACGTCATGGACATTGACATTCCTATGTAATACCACGTTCTGTATGGACGTCATGGACATTACTATGTAATACCACGTTCTGTATGGACGTCATGGACATTACTATGTAATACCACGTTCTGTATGGACGTCATGGACATTGACATTCCTATGTAATACCACGTTCTGTATGGACGTCATGGACATTGACATTCCTATGTAATACCACGTTCTGTATGGACGTCATGGACATTGACATTCCTATGTAATACCACGTTCTGTATGGACGTCATGGACATTGACATTCCTATGTAATACCACGTTCTGTATGGACGTCATGGACATTGACATTCCTATGTAATACCACGTTCTGTATGGACGTCATGGACATTGACATTACTATGTAATACCACGTTCTGTATGGACGTCATGGACATTGACATTCCTATGTAATACCACGTTCTGTATGGACGTCATGGACATTGACATTCCTATGTAATACCATGTTCTGTATGGACGTCATGGACATTGACATTCCTATGTAATACCATGTTCTGTATGGACGTCATGGACATTGACATTCCTATGTAATACCATGTTCTGTATGGACGTCATGGACATTCCTATGTAATACCATGTTCTGTATGGACGTCATGGACATTGACATTCCTATGTAATACCACGTTCTGTATGGACGTCATGGACATTGACATTCCTATGTAATACCATGTTCTGTATGGACGTCATGGACATTGACATTCCTATGTAATACCACGTTCTGTATGGATGTCATGGACATTGACATTCCTATGTAATACCATGTTCTGTATGGACGTCATGGACATTCCTATGTAATACCATGTTCTGTATGGACGTCATGGACATTGACATTCCTATGTAATACCATGTTCTGTATGGGCGTCATGGACATTGACATTCCTATGTGATACCATGTTCTGTATGGACGTCATGGACATTGACATTCCTATGTGATACCATGTTCTGTATGGACGTCATGGACATTGACATTCCTATGTAATACCACGTTCTGTATGGACGTCATGGACATTGACATTCCTATGTAATACCATGTTCTGTATGGACGTCATGGACATTGACATTCCTATGTAATACCATGTTCTGTATGGACGTCATGGACATTCCTATGTGATACCACGTTCTGTATGGACGTCATGGACATTGACATTCCTATGTAATACCACGTTCTGTATGGACGTCATGGACATTGACATTCCTATGTAATACCACGTTCTGTATGGACGTCATGGACATTGACATTCCTATGTAATACCACGTTCTGTATGGACGTCATGGACATTGACATTCCTATGTAATACCACGTTCTGTATGGACGTCATGGACATTGACATTCCTATGTAATACCACGTTCTGTATGGACGTCATGGACATTGACATTCCTATGTAATACCATGTTCTGTATGGACGTCATGGACATTCCTATGTAATACCATGTTCTGTATGGACGTCATGGACATTGACATTCCTATGTAATACCACGTTCTGTATGGACGTCATGGACATTGACATTCCTATGTAATACCACGTTCTGTATGGACGTCATGGACATTACTATGTAATACCACGTTCTGTATGGACGTCATGGACATTGACATTACTATGTAATACCATGTTCTGTATGGATGTCATGGACATTGACATTCCTATGTAATACCACGTTCTGTATGGACGTCATGGACATTACTATGTAATACCACGTTCTGTATGGACGTCATGGACATTGACATTACTATGTAATACCACGTTCTGTATGGACGTCATGGACATTGACATTCCTATGTAATACCACGTTCTGTATGGACGTCATGGACATTGACATTCCTATGTAATACCACGTTCTGTATGGACGTCATGGACATTGACATTCCTATGTAATACCACGTTCTGTATGGACGTCATGGACATTGACATTCCTATGTAATACCACGTTCTGTATGGACGTCATGGACATTGACATTCCTATGTAATACCACGTTCTGTATGGACGTCATGGACATTGACATTCCTATGTAATACCACGTTCTGTATGGACGTCATGGACATTGACATTCCTATGTAATACCACGTTCTGTATGGACGTCATGGACATTGACATTCCTATGTAATACCATGTTCTGTATGGACGTCATGGACATTGACATTCCTATGTAATACCATGTTCTGTATGGACGTCATGGACATTCCTATGTAATACCACGTTCTGTATGGACGTCATGGACATTGACATTCCTATGTAATACCACGTTCTGTATGGACGTCATGGACATTGACATTCCTATGTAATACCATGTTCTGTATGGACGTCATGGACATTGACATTCCTATGTAATACCATGTTCTGTATGGACGTCATGGACATTGACATTCCTATGTAATACCATGTTCTGTATGGACGTCATGGACATTCCTATGTAATACCATGTTCTGTATGGACGTCATGGACATTGACATTCCTATGTAATACCACGTTCTGTATGGACGTCATGGACATTGACATTCCTATGTAATACCATGTTCTGTATGGACGTCATGGACATTGACATTCCTATGTAATACCACGTTCTGTATGGATGTCATGGACATTGACATTCCTATGTAATACCATGTTCTGTATGGACGTCATGGACATTCCTATGTAATACCATGTTCTGTATGGACGTCATGGACATTGACATTCCTATGTAATACCACGTTCTGTATGGACGTCATGGACATTGACATTCCTATGTAATACCATGTTCTGTATGGACGTCATGGACATTGACATTCCTATGTAATACCACGTTCTGTATGGACGTCATGGACATTGACATTCCTATGTAATACCATGTTCTGTATGGGCGTCATGGACATTGACATTCCTATGTGATACCATGTTCTGTATGGACGTCATGGACATTGACATTCCTATGTGATACCATGTTCTGTATGGACGTCATGGACATTGACATTCCTATGTAATACCACGTTCTGTATGGACGTCATGGACATTGACATTCCTATGTAATACCATGTTCTGTATGGACGTCATGGACATTGACATTCCTATGTAATACCATGTTCTGTATGGACGTCATGGACATTGACATTCCTATGTAATACCATGTTCTGTATGGACGTCATGGACATTGACATTCCTATGTAATACCATGTTCTGTATGGACGTCATGGACATTGACATTCCTATGTAATACCATGTTCTGTATGGGCGTCATGGACATTGACATTCCTATGTGATACCATGTTCTGTATGGACGTCATGGACATTGACATTCCTATGTGATACCATGTTCTGTATGGACGTCATGGACATTGACATTCCTATGTAATACCACGTTCTGTATGGACGTCATGGACATTGACATTCCTATGTAATACCATGTTCTGTATGGACGTCATGGACATTGACATTCCTATGTAATACCATGTTCTGTATGGACGTCATGGACATTGACATTCCTATGTAATACCATGTTCTGTATGGACGTCATGGACATTGACATTCCTATGTAATACCATGTTCTGTATGGACGTCATGGACATTGACATTCCTATGTAATACCATGTTCTGTATGGACGTCATGGACATTGACATTCCTATGTAATACCACGTTCTGTATGGACGTCATGGACATTGACATTCCTATGTGATACCATGTTCTGTATGGACGTCATGGACATTACTATGTAATACCATGTTCTGTATGGACGTCATGGACGGCTTGTGTGGAGCAGGACTGTAAATAGATTGGTGGTCTGCAATTGGGTATTCTGCAAAGCACCAGCTCAGGGTTTTCCATAATGAGCCTTACTTTGAATATTCATGACTTTGGCCTTTGCTCAGACCTCAGTGGGAACGGACCGATGTGTCGTTCAGGCTCCCTTCGCCACGTGGGAGAAACAAGTGCTTCCATGTGGCAGCTGACCACACAGCTAACGGTAACCATGGATACGCATCATGGGTCTGCACCAGGGAGGTACAAATAACTAAATAGTGTGTGTCCGGTCCATACCAAGTAGAAACCGGGTGCAGACCGCCATGTTTAAAATGTGGATGTTGTGGGTACTTCCTGTTGTCACCATGGAAACACTCATTTACTGCGCCAAAATGCGTCCGTTCTCCCTTTTCTGTCTACACACTGTGTCTGCTTGTAAGTACTCTGTGTGTGTGTGCTGCCGAACATGCTCCTCTGCTCGTAAAACCAGCAATGTGACGGGTTAGGGTAAGGGGGGAGGAGGGGGGTGCATTGTCCGTCTACAACCCGTCAAGGTGACTGTTAGGGTTAGAGTTTAGGGTTAGGGTTGGGGTTGGGGTTGGGGTTAGGGTTAGGGTTGGGGTTAGAGGTTAGTTAGAGAGTTAGAGTTAGAGTTAGAGTTAGGGTTAGTGTTAGAAGTTAGAGGTTAGAGGTTAGGGTTAGGTTTAGAGGTTAGAGTTAGGGTTAGAGGTTAGGGTTAGGGTTAGGGTTAGAGTTTAGGGTTAGGGTTAGGGTTAGGGTTGGGGTTAGGGTTAGGGTTGGGGTTAGAGGTTAGTTAGAGTCAGGATTAGGGTTAAGGTTAGAGGTTAGTTAGAGAGTTAGGTTTAGGGTTAAGGTTAAAGAGAGTTAGAGTTAGGGTTAGAAGTTAGAGGTTAGAGTTTAGGGTTAGGTTTAGAGGTTAGAG